>NC_087202.1:49773670-49788670 GCF_015104395.2 Macrobrachium nipponense | reverse complement strand
ATTAAGCAAATCAAAAGTAACTTCACAAGAATCGTCTGCTAAACTCCCCTATCACAGGCAACAGTCTGCCGCAGCTGCGATTTGAGCTCTGCCTCTGCCTCGAGTTTGTGTTGGAAATACCGTTTAACTTCTGAAGGGAGTTCACTCACGAGTCACGAGCAATAAACAGAGCGAAGCATCATTAGGCTACACGAAAGTTTAAGAGCACGAAGTTGTACGGCTCCGTGGAGGATGTCTAATTCTATAAATGATTGCGAAATAAATTTCGAAGAATATGTTACTTATATTTAATACATACATAAATATATCTGGATTTTATAGAAACACAAACACTTAAGCATTTAGCATGGGCAGTGGACCATACTAGCAGCTTACGTTGTACTGTTTTACTATCCAAATTAAAACAACGGTTTTAAGTCTTTTGTCTATAGAGCATTGCTTACTGGGTCAACTGAATAATTATTAATATTTGTTCTTTTTTTTCACAGTCATCTTATTCGACTGGATGGTCTTTATAGCTTGGGGTTCCAGGTTGCATCTTGCCTCCTTAGAAGTCCATTACTTTTCTCACTATGCGTGCTGTTTCTATGAGCACACTCTTCTACACGAGTCCTGCCGCTACTTCGGCATCGTTTTTCCAGGTTCCTTTTCAGGGATCTTGGGATCGTGCCAAGTGTTCTTATGATTATTGGTACAATTTCCACTGGCATATCCCATATCCTTCTTATTTCTATTTTCAGGTCTTGATACTTATTAGCAGTGTTGTCGAAGTGCGGAATTTTCGTCTGCTATACGAAATAAAAAGTCTACGGGGCAGCTATCCAAGTTTGTATGCCGATGCGGATTCCACACCTGCATTTTCAGCAGCAAGTTCTTCATAGCGCATTCATGTAAATTTATCATATACAAATTGCAATATTTTTTTACTTTTAAGCAATTTCTCATTCAAATACAATATTATAAAAAATAAGACTCTTATCAGAATATGACGGTGATATGATTAATGTACATAAATCTGTTAATATATTATAAAATAATTTCCTATATGATTTAATGAGTTATACGTATACTGATACATAAATCCTGTTATGCTTATTACAAACTTATCTATAATATATCTGGGATAAATAAGGAATCATATAGGAAATAATAAGAAATTATTTCCTATATGATTTAATGAGTTATATACTGATACATAAATGCTGTTATGCTTATTAAAAACTTAACTGTAAATATATGTGGGACAAATAAGAAAGGAAAAATAACTATATATGTATATATATACGTAAATAGGTATATGTATATATATATATATATATATATATATATATATATATATATATATATATATACACATTGCATGTATATAATATATACGTAAATATAATGTATATAAATATGTATATATAGATATATATGTATGAATGTATATATATATGTATGTATGATATATATATATAAATATATATATAAATATATATATATTATTATATATATATATACTATATATATACATATATATATATATATATATATATATAAATATATATATATATATATATATATATATATTATATATTATATATTATATATATACACATATATATATACATATATATATATATATATATATATATATATATATATATATATATATATATATATGTTACAGTCAGTAACTAAATCCAGACAATTTGTAAAGTGACTGATTTTTTCAGGCAGTTTGTAAATTGCCTGGTTCACCCAGTCAGTTTATAAATCAGCTAAAAATCGCAGACAATTTACAAAGTGACTAAAATTTTGATAGATTTTCTTGGCATATTGACTGAAATGATCCTGCTACGGGTCACAAATCCCCGAACCCCTTCCAACTTCATATCCTTAAAAATCACCTTTCCACCTGCAAAATATTCATATGACCTACGGGCTGCTCTTGAGCAAGAGCCCGTGCTGGCATAAAGCCAGCTTAATCTTAAACAACAACAACAACGAACCCGCAATAGTGTGCGTGTGTGTGCTAGCTAGCTGGAGCAGTTGTGTGTTGGTCTTGTCCCTGGCATTGTCCTTCTGTGAGGTTCACTTCTTTTATAGAAGATATGGCGTGTTCCCAAGAAACACATTTTTACGACAAAGTGATGTTAAAGAAAAACTCGGACTCAAAGTCATTAATACTGACTAAACTTGAGTACTACAAACTGATAGAGGAACTCAGAGTAGCAGCATCTGCAAAAAATAGATCAAATCGGCAGTATTACATCCTTGGACGTTATGAACTTCTTCAGTGTGGTGGTGTTGAAAAGTTGATAAAAAAACGGAAGGATGAAACTCAAGAACCCGTTTATTTTGTGCACGTTGAGGATATGTTTGAAACAATAAAACGTGCTCACATTGCTACCGGCCATGGCAGCAGAGACAAAATGGTCAAAGAATTGTCAAGATAAGCGAACGTAACGAGAGACACTGTAGAACTGTTCAAATCTGTGTGTTCGGCGTCAAAAGAAACGAAAGAGATGTGCGACCAAGGGTGTTACTGTCAAACCGATTTTATCTAAGGACTACGGTTCACGAGCTCAGGTGGACCTTGTCGACATGCAGTCTTGTGCCAAAGGAAAATATAAGTGGATAATGGTGTACCAAGATCATCTAACAAAGTATTGCATATTGTGTCCCTTAACTTCAAAGAGAGCAGCTGAGGTTGCATTCTAGCTAATGGACATATTTTTAATGTTCGGAGCCCTTCAAATTCTGCAAAGTGATAATAGTAGTGAATTTACAGCATTGGTTGTCTCGGAACTCAAACTTCTTTGGCCAGACCTGTTGATCGTTCCTGGTAAACCAAGGCATCCACAGAGCCAGGGATCAGTTGAACGCCTTAACTGTGATATAAAAGACATGCTTATTTCATGGTTAGGGGATAATGATACAAGTGACTGGCCCATGGGACTCAGGTTTGTGCAGTTCCAAAAGAACACTACTATGAGATTCAGGGCATCTGTAACACGGTTTTTTCGCAATAACTTTTTATCTATGCATTTCATAAATATAACCCTTATTCGGAATACACATTATATCTACACATAAATTTTGACTATATTTTGCATTACGTAGGTTGAATAAATTTGGCACTTATAATGTAAAAGTTACTTTTTTTGAAGACAGGCCAACTTACTCAGAGAAAAGGTTTCGAACGCACTCGTTACGTAACTTATGACAGCATTTCTTACCTCTTTCTCGACGGATGATTGGCTATACGTAACGAAGGCTATACCTCTCGCAACAATGACATACAAATTTAAATACAAACAAAGCAGTACACCTTTATGAACTCTGAAACCTCTCAACTGATAATTGTCATAATGAACTAACCAACAAAATATGTTAATAAATACAAAAACACTTCGATTATCAGTCTAACTCCCAAAATAAGTTTCCCAAGAAATTACAATCTACTTTATAGGTCACAATCAGATTGACAAGATGTAGAGAATAGTTGGAAATTTTCAAAAACATAGTAGACAAGCTTGATTTGATAACTGCTATATCCAATGTCAAGCAATTTTTATTTATTGGCTATCTACCCATTTACTGAAAAAAATAGCCAGTACCATATTTTGGCTTTAAACCTTCACCAATAATTATCGTCAGAATGATGGCTTCATGAGGCTCCACCCACTTTGGCCTCGTTATAATTCAGGATAACACTGAAGGCTATCATGGGCATTGTCGGATTAGAAAATTTAACTTCTGGGTGTAAAAACCATTTAAAATAGACCTGATATTATGTTTTCTTTATGCAGTGAGAAGTTGAGCTTCTATTGTATTTGCACCAATATTTGATTCAGGACCCAGGACAGATTAAAACTTTTTCCCCGTCAAGTGTCAAACACCCTATTTCTTCTTAATTGATTGAACTTGAACGCCTACTGTTTCCGGTCCCACCCTTGGGAGAATCCTAGTGGGTGCCGTGATCCATCATAACCACGCACTTGATGGGTCAAGGTTCAACACTTATAACTTGCCTCATCACATTTTGTTGTGTCGAAGGCACTGGTTTTATGGGTCTCACTTTTCAAACATCCTATTTTGCATTCAGTTTCTACCTCTCCTTCGCCTTCATCTACCATAACTCTACTAGTAGATTTTCCTAGCTAATATATTCCCTACATAACTATTTCTACAGACTTCTGCATTCTTAAATATGCGAGTTTGTATGATTATGAAATGTGCCAGCATTTTCTTGTTTTTGTTTAGTTTAGTGGTCTCAAGACAAAATTAATTAGATAATTAAATATCTTAAATATGGATTATTGTGTTTCAATTCATGAAAACTACTGCACCAGGTAAAAAAAAAAAAGTGCTGTCAAGTTCAAAGCCAATATAACTGTCGTTTTTCTCTCTCTAGTAGAGAAGACGGTTCAGTGTTATACTAAATAACAGGTACTGGAATTGTAGGTGGATGCATTCCATAGTGATAGAAATGATATCCAATATGATAGGTAGGTTACTCGGTTGTATGAACATATATACAGGGTATTTCGAAATTAAAGGTCCCCCCCCTCCTCTAGAGCATAAACTAAAATTGATATGGACAAAAACAATAGTAATTCAGAACAGCTATTTATTCAAGTTTCTCTTTGAGTATTTGATATTTTGTGTGTCCTCCATCTGCCTGTACTACAGCCTGCATTCTTGAGGGGTATGATTTTAGTAAATCGCAAAAGAGCTGAGACTCAAACTGCATTTCCCGAAGCACTTCGATCACCTCTCTTTGCAGGTCGTCGAGGCTTGGTATATCATTAGAGTTCACTGTGCGCGCTTCAACACGATCCTTTAAGATTCTACCAATGTTTTCACACACATTAAGGTCAGGGAAGCTACCTGGAAATTCACTTGACGAGAAGAAATCGATACCACTGTTTCGAAGCAGCTCCTGTGTCTGAAGAGCCTTGAAACATGGTGCCTTATAATGCAAAAATGTGATTTCTTCAACAGATAACATATATTCAGAATCTTTAAGGAAAGGAAATACTCCACAAGTAAGCACAGTTTCTCTGAGGTATTCTCCATTCCATGACTGCCTTTTTGCTTTGATGATCCACATTAACCGTTTGGCTGTGAAACGGAGAAAAATTCCCAAACATTCAAGAAATTTCACAACTTGGCGATAGCGCACGTCATCGCTGATATCATCTAACTTTGCAGCCCAAATGATGTCATTTTTATGATTTGGCTTCCTGGCTGTGTAAATGAAGAATTCATCTGATGTGGCAACATCGAGAAATCAGCTTCATCCCAATCTTTAAGGAATGAACAACAAAACCACACACGGTCTTCTCTCTGTTGCTGAGTGATGTTGGGCTTGCTGATAACATGAAATGGCTTGATACCAGATTTTTTCAACTCATGATATACAGCACTATAACTTCTCTTCTTTCCCCTTTTTGTTTCTAGTTCAAGCACCAATTTACATAAAGACTTTCTTGGTCTACCCAATGCCTCAGCTATGATGTCTTTTGACTCCTGAGAAAGGACCTCAGCCCTTACAAGATTCTCACTCTTTTCGCGATGACAGTCATATGGATTTTTGTTCCAGTTTCTTTTAACAAAGGACTAATCCCTTTTAATGTATTTAGCTATCCAGGAACATGAAATGAAGGATGTGCCAGCATACCTGGCCTCTCTGAAGGTTATAGCCCGGATTCGGTCAATCCATCTGATTTCCTCCAAGTCGTTAGCCATGGCTGTATCTAACTCCGTCACTCAGTCTGAAAATACAAGAAATGTAAAATGAAAAATTACCTAATAGAAACTTAAGATAATGTACATGGAGATAGGCTATAGCAGAAAACTTCATAACTTTCCATTTGTTCTGTGAAGTGTATGTGGGGGGTAGTATACTACATAATTAATTAGTCAATGACTGAACACTTGAAAATAGAATTCAAATTTTCATCATTATGAAATTTTCAGTTTTAAAACAATTTGATGATATAGTGTGGTTACACAGTACTGTAGGAGTGCTGCATATTTCATTGGAATACAACATTCTTTAAAACTAACTGTGATTGAAATTGACCGTCCGTCACAGAATTGTACAAAGAATTTCCAGTCACATAACATGGATTCCCTGGAAAATGACTTTGTGGTTAATCAAAGGTGTGTTTACTTTTGTTCTGTTACTGAATTGGGACTGAATTTAGATTCCAAGTGATTAATGGTCGCTGAACCGCATTCATTCAAAACAATTCTTATTATTTCTATGTTCTCAAATAATAAGATAATTGTGAATTGCATATTTACATCCCATTTTTAATGTGTTACAAGGAGTCTCAAATATTTCCGACGTTCAGAAAAGCTGCCTGCATATTATATTAAAACATATACGCAACGTCTTACTAAAGTTGCGTTCACACCAAACGCGTCGCGTCGAGTCGCGCTAATTCATGGCTAGTGTCATTTTCGCCTTAAATAGGAATAGGGATGTTAGTGTTTTCTACTTTGTTTTCCTATTGCATTTCAGTTTACGAACGCGAGTTATGTTCTAATAAAATTGTACTCCTTTATATCTTTTTTCACTTTTATGTAGGACAAAATGTAATAATTAAATTTAAGTTAATTTTTTCTTTGTATCCATATGATATACATTTAAAATCTTAAAACTTACCTATAGTTTTTGAAAATGTTTATGGTTGAGTAGTTGATTATATATATATATATATATATATATATATATATATATATATATATATATATATATATATATATATATATATATATATAACTGGGTATGTTATCGTTTCTAGAAAACTTCAATTTAAGGAGGAACAGGATAGCTACAAGACGTGGTAATATTCCAGGCATTATTATTTCCTTAAAATAAAACAAGGGCACAGCCGAGCTTTCTGGAATACATTGCTTTTCCCATCATCAGGGTCACTTATCTATGAAATGATACAAAAAAGAGAAACAGTAAGAACTATACTGATTGATTATATCTAAAAATATTAAAATTCTTTAAAATACATAACACAAAGTAAAAAAAAAGGAACATAAAATACACAACACAAGTAAAAAAGGAACATAAAAACTAAGTTAACTGCAAATCATAAAAGAACAATGACAAGTTAAAAGAGATTACGTAAAACTAAGAAATATACTGAGAGCGAAAATAAAAACATGAATATTCAGAGTAAAAAAAAAAAATAATGATACTGAAGTACAAAATATTGGAGAACCTACTGTTCATGTCATAGTTAAATGACAACTGGGCAAGTTAGAAAACTGCGAATGGAATGGGCAGAAGTGGTGTGGGTAAAAGAGAGAAAGAGAGAGAGAGAGAAAGTTTTTATGTTCCTTTTTTACTTTGTGTTGTGTATTTTATGTTCCTTTTTTACTTTGTGTTATGTATTTTAAAGAATTTTAATGTTTTTAGATATAGTTAATCAGTATAGTTCTTACTGTTTCTCTTTTTTGTATCATTCCATAGATAAGTGACCCTGATGATGGGAAAAGCAGTGTATTACCGAAAGCTCGACTGTGCCCTTGTTTTATTTTAAGGAAATAATAATGTCTGGAATATTACCACGTCTTGTAGCTATCCTGTTCCTCCTTATATATATTATTATATATATATATATATATATATATATAATATATTATATATGATATATATTAATATTCTATATATATATATATTGATATATATATGATATATATATATATATATAGTATATATATATATAATAATATTCTTTTGATGTTTCGGCTAATTCGTTTAGAATTGTATCTTTTAATTAGTTATCCTGTAAAATTCAATAGAAAAGAAACTTGCCTTAGAAAAATGGCCATTTTTTCCCCTAAGTTGCAATTGCCTGCTTGTAGGTAGTATTGTTTTTCTTATAGACAAAAAGGTAAATAAAGGAAAATCCCCAAATTTATTTTAATTAACAGATAAGATTAACAAAAACTCCCACATGGAGAGAGAGAGAGAGAGAGAGAGAGAGAGAGAGAGAGAGAGAGAGAGAGAGAGAAGACACGACTGCAAAAAATCACTGAGAGTGAGAGAGAGATTTCAGCAATTTATAACACCAAGAGACAAGGCAGAGTTAAAAAAATATTCAGAATATTTCCTGCTATATTTTGATAAATCGAAACATCTCTCTTGGAATATAGAAAATAACGAAAAATCGAGAGAGAATGAGAGAAGAGTATGTGAACTGGGTATGTCCAGATCTTGTTTATTGTGGCTGCCTATTCACTGGTGAGGTTCTTCCTGACTACTGTTGATGGAGTTGAACAGCCCAAGGAGAAGGAACTAAAGGAGAGAATTGCGGCTTGGCGAGACACCATCCGGTGCCAGAGAGAGCAGCAGGTGAACTTGGACAAGATAATTCTTCAGCTGCAACAGAGGCTCGACAACAATGAAGAGATTCAGAAGGCGGGCGGATGGGAAGAACACACTCGTGTGATCAAGATCATTCAGGTGTTGCAACAGCAGGCCTGGCAAGAAAGGTCCTCCTCGCTCGAAGCTGACACGTTGTTCCTGAAGAGGGAGAACGACCAAGAAAAGAGGGAAAATCGGCAGCTAGAAGACAAGATCCTCAAGATCACAGATAAAAATCAGCAGCTGATGGAAAAGACAAAGGAAATTGGGGAGAGAAACGATGCCCTATGTGAGAGGATAAGGGAACTAACAGTGCGGTTGGCAGAGGCAAACAGCCAGGTTGAGAGGCAGCAGGAACTCGTACGACAGAAGGAGAAAGACCCGCAGTTAAAAAGCGAAGAAGCGGCGCGGATGGCGAGGCTCATCCAGGAACAAAAGGACGCGACCGAAAAGCGCGAATCCGGCAGGAAAGACGTCGAGGTCAGGTTCGAGCGCCTGCAGAAGGAAGTGGAAGACCTCAGGAAGAAAAAGTGTGGACTCCAGTGTGAAGTTGAGGGTGCGAAACTCAAGAGGAAGGAGCTGACATGCCTTCTAGAGAAAGGAAATCGTGGCTGGAGGGGAAGACCGGTGTCCAGGGCGAACGGAACGAAAAGCTGGAAGATGAGGTTGGACAGCTGGGAGGAGCGAAGAAATTGGTTTACAACCTGAAGAACCTGCAGGGGAAAAACAGACGCATGAAGGAAGACAACTGGAAACTGAAGGAGCAGCTGTTCGTCTTCAAGGAATGGCGCGATCTCCAAGGAATTGCGCGATCTTCAAGGAATGGCGCTGGCCTCACAAAGACGGATGAGATGGGAAAAATTTGAGGACAATGTTTCTTGTATGGAAAGTTTAATGTTCATTGTAATAAGTTTGCTTTGTTGATCCTTCAAGGAAGTTGAAGATAAAGGGAAATAAATATGCTAAAATGTTTTCTTGAGAGTTTTATTGATTCCTGAAAGGAAAAGGAAGATGGGAGGATTGAAGAAAGCGTGAGGAAAATGACAGAATTGGTGGAGTACCAGGAGAAGAAGCATAGGATTCAGAGAAGCCCCAGGAGAACTGAAAGTATTCAGAGACGCCCCAGGAGAACTGAAATGATTCAGAGAAGCCCCAGGAGAACTGAAAGGATTCAGAGAAGCCTGAGGAGAACTGGAAGGATTCAGAAAGAAGCCCCAACGGAAAGAACTGAAAGGATTCAAGAAGAAGCCTGAGGAGAAACTGGAAGGGATTCAGATAAGCCTCAGGAGAACTGGAAGGATTCAGAGAAGCCCCATGATAACTGAAATGGATTCAAAAGAGAAGCCTGAGGAGACCTGAAACAGGATTCGAAGAAGCCTGAGGTAGCAACCTGAAAAGGCTTCAGCGAAGCCTGGGAGGAAAGAACTGAAAGGTAGTTCATAGCAAGCCCCAGGAGAAACTGAAAGGTGAATTCAGAAAGAACCTCAGGAGAACTGGAAGGTATTCAGTAGAAAGGCTCCAGGAGGAAGCCTGAAAGGATTCAGAGAAGCCTCAGGAGAACTGAAAGGATTCAAAGAAGCCCCAGGAGAATTAGAAGGATTCAGAGAAGCCTCAGGAGAACTGGAAGGATTCAGAGAAGCCTCAGGAGAACTGAAAGGATTCAAAGAAGCCCCAGGAGAATTGGAAGGAGTCAGTGGCATATTCTGGTTCTAAGACTAAGCAAAGGTGTTGTTTATGATGGGACAGGCGGGCGAGGCCCGCCATGTGTCCCGGGACTCGCCCGCCACGCATCCCGGGACGGGCGGGCAAAGCCCGCCACGCGTCCCAGGACGAGTGGGAGAAGCCTGCCATGCGTCCCGGGACGGGCAGGCGGAGACCGCCACGCGGCCCGGGACAGGCAGGCGGGCTCCGCCACACATCCTGGGACAAGCAGGCGAGGCCCGCCACCTGTCACTGAACGGGCGGGTGAGGCCCGTCACGTGTCTCGGGACGGGCGGGCGAGGCCTGCTACGTGTCCCAGGACAAGCGGGCGAGGCCCGCCATATGTCCCAGGACAAGCGGGCGAGGCCCGCCACATGTCCCAGGATATATATAAATATATATATATATATATATGTGTGTGTGTGTGTGTGTGTGTGTGTATTTGTATATAAATATATTTATACATATATAAACATATACAAATATTTATATATATATGTACATGTATATATATATATATATATATATATAATATATATATATATATATATATATATATATATATATATATATATTAGTAATGTACCTTAAGTATAGCGAAATTTATATAAATCGTTTAAATCCCTATGTGCGAAGTTCATGATCATCATATCCTACGAATAGGTGCAGTAAACAAGTGATCAATTACCCCCACAATCTCCTATGGGCATACAGTTTTTATCGCTAGTAGGTAGTACGCTAAACAAGTGCGATACTCAGTGTTTTCAATGAAGGATTTTCAGTGCCAGAATTCTCGCTTTTAATTAATTTGCTATGTACAATGGTAATGTCCAGAATTTCAAAAACATATCTTTGGAGCTTACGTTTCATAGACAATGAAACTTCTAATATTATATATACCTGCATCTCTGCAAAACTCTTAAAGATCAAGTGGCAACCATAATTATGCGGATCCATTATCATGCATATGAGTTCACTGTTTTATCCCGTTCGATACTTTATAGTGACCATGCACAGCAGATGGCCTATAAATGAAGAAAACATGAGTGGTCGCAAATCGCGTGATTATATATCAAGTTTTCCCCCCAGAAAACTGCTATTTTCCAAAGAAGAAACTGAAGTTGAAATTTGTGAAACTCAGGACGACAATGAATTAGTGGATTCATATGATTCACATGATTACATATTAAAAGTCTTTTCCTGAAGATTACTCATCTTCAGACGAAGCTGACGATGAAAAAAAAAAAGTGAAAATGAGGAAGACAATAGTGTTATATTATGTGACACGCAGCCTCAAAATGTTAATTATGATGACGAGGAAAAGTGCATGATTATATCGTCAGATAGTGATGAACACATCAATGCAGACAATAGTGTTATAATATGTGACACACAGCCTCAAAATGTTAATAATGATGCCGAGGAACAGTCTATAATTATATGGTCAAATAGTGACGAACACATAGATTCAGATATTACACATATCAGTAACAGACTCGGATGAAACATTGTTCACAATTAGAAAATTAAATAATTTAGTTTACCGAGTAAGGTGAGAATTTCGTTTTCTTTGTTTTCGTATAGAAGGCCAAAAGTAAACAAGCATCGCTTGAAAAATGTAACTAAGCGCTTGCGGAAACTTTATGAGGATACAACGTCAACACTGCTTATTAGTCTTTTCTCTCTTTCTCTTCTACTCTGGTGTCCGATGGTATTGCGACTTCACTGATTAATAGTTTCTTCTTGATTTTGTCAATGAACGTCACGTCTGGTCTAATAATTGGCATGTATCACCCTATCTGTTGTGCTACCATAGTCCCAGGAGATCTTTGCTTGATCGTTTTCTATCACTCCAGCTTGGTGTTCGTACCACTTAATACTGCAAGGTAGCTGGTGTTTCTTGTACAGGGTCCAGTGGAGGGCTTTGCTACTGAATCATGCCTCTTTCTGTACTGGTTCTGTGTAAGTGCCGGACATTCGCTAGCTAAGTGGTTTATGGTCTCCTTTTTCATATTACAATTCCTGCATATGGGTGAGATGTCCCACCTATCGTTCGTTGGACATATCTGGTTCTTAGGGCCTGGTCTTGTATCGCGGATAGCATTCCTTCTGTTTCCTTCTTGAGTTCTCCCCTCTGTAGCCATTGCCATGTTTCATCGCTGGCCAGTTCTTTAGTCTGTCTCATGTACTGTCCGTGCATTAGTTTGTTATGCCATTCCTCGGTTCTGCTTGTCATTCTCCTGTCTCTTTAAATTTCTGGGTCTTCGTCTACTTTTATCAGTTCTTCTTCCCATGCACTCCTTAGCCATGGCCACCTTTAGAGGGTGGCCTTGCCTTAGCCACTCGTCTTCACTGGTTTTCAGATTGCCCCAGTGCCCTGCTCTCGATGTTGACGCAGTCCTCTATGTTTAGTAGCCGTCTCGATCCTTCATTTCGTGTTATGTATAGCCTGTCTGTATTTGCCCTTGGGGGTACTGTTTTGTGTACTGTCATGTGTTTCCTAGTTTTCTGGTCTATGCTGTCGAGTTCAGCCCACTATTCCTGCGGCTTTATCTGATTACTGGTACTGCCCATGTGTTAATGGCTTTCATCATATTTCCGGCGTTGAGTTTTGACTTGAGTATCGCCTTAAGCCACTGCATATATTCTTTCCTGATCGTGTCCTTCATCTCTTGGTGTTTTATATCTCTCCTTATATAATTCTCAGGTATTTGTATCCTGTCCTACCTATGTGTTTGATGCTATTCCCATCTGGTAGCTTCATCCCTTCAGTCCTTGTTACTTTGTTTGTATGTTGACCAAGGCACATTTTCCTATTCCAAACCCTATTCTGATGTCCCCAGATACAATTCTTACAGCCTGAACCAGGGTATCTATTTCCTTGATGCTCTTACCATACAGTTTGATGTCGTCCATGAACATCAGATGGTTAATTCGGTTGCCTCCCTTCTTGAGCTGGTACCCGGCATCCATCTTCTGTAGTACTTTTGTCATGGGGATCATGGCTACTACGATGAGTAGTGGGGACAGTGAGTCGCCATTAAAGATCCCTCTCTGGATGTTAACCTCTCCTAGTCTTATCCCAGAGCTTGTAAGTACTATTCCAGTTGCGCACTGTATTTTTGAGGAAGCTGATGGTGTTTTCCTCTGCCCCATATGTGTTTCAAGCATTCTATTAGCCATGTATGTGGTATCATGTCGATATTATTATTATTATTATTATTATTATTATTATTATTATCAAGTGCACAGCAAATCTGTTGACGCCTGTCGTTTTTTCCATAACTAAATGGAAGAAATTTCCATTAAAATTCGACCATTTCTTTTCAATTTCGGTATGAGCAAAAGACAGGATTTCATCTTCACAATACTTCAAGCAAACTGTTCTGTTTTAAAAGCTTTTCCAGAATCAAATTAAGTTTCAAATTATTACTGATAATGATTATGCAAGGCAAGATTATAACCTTTGCTTCTTAATTTATTTGTAATTTGACAGTACTTTTGTTACCGACCAATATCAAAATTAAGAGTGGTATTTCGTAAGGATTCCAGATACTTTTTCAAGTAGTATCATTAGGTATGTTGAACAAGATAGTCTTCTTCAAAAGGCATAATTCGTTGTTTTGGGCAATTTTTAATAGTTGGACTATTATATGCACATAAAAGAATTTCGCAATGAATACAAATTCAATGTCTTAGCAGACAATATTATTTACGAAACAATGGCAACAAACATTGCGACGCCAGTTTGCAACATCAAATCGATCAGTCATCCGAATGATCGTACGAACAAGGCCGCCAGTACCACCAGCCAATAGTAGCAGCCGGGTGCGCTGTCTCCATTATCACCCTGATACAGAAACATCCATTAAAGCCTCTCGATCGACGCTTGCTTATCCCCACAAACATTCATTCTCAATACTGACGTTATCAGCAACAGAAAAACACCAATGGGCTGAGCTGGTATGATGATGATAATGTTGGGGTTTAAGGTAATCATTTACAAATTCTCTCTCTCTCTCTCTCTCTCTCTCTCTCTCTCTCTTGTAATCGTATGATTTTTTAAATTCATTCAGGAACTGGGTGTGTGTGTGTGTGTGTGTGTTTATCTTTTCGCTCCTTTCTTTCTGAGGTCTTCCCATGGTCCCTCGGTCCCCGAGGTGCCACGAATTTCTGACGGCCTTCATCCCTCCTCTCGACATTATCGAGTGACACGCCGGTCCCCCAAAAACCCGCTATTATGCGACACTGTGACGATATCCGATATAAAACGATTCCATATTCATTTTGACCCACTGGAGCAAAAACAATCAGGGACAGTCAGCCACGCGCGCTTCCACTTTCCTACTCTCTCTCTCTCTCTCTCTCTCTCTCTCTCTCTCTCTCTCTCTCTCTCTCTCTCACAAGACATCCCTTGTGATATTTCTGTTTGTTTCCTGGAAATGCTGTTTTTGCTTCGTTTTAGTCGTCACTCAGTATCTTATCCCCAGGCAACAAACTCTCTCTCTCTCTCTCTCTCTCTCTCTCTCTCTCTCTCTCTCTCTCTCTCTCTCGTGGTGTCCAGGAAATATGTTTATTTTTACTAGGTCATCCGACGTCATCATTTATTCATTTGTAAGGTCCATCTAGACAAAAAAATTCTGGAATCCGCCATTTTCATAACGTGCAGTCTGCAATAACCGAGATGACAATTGTTCTTGTGTCTGACAACTAGTATTACAAGCGCAAATCCTGGAAATATTAACTCGATAGAATGTGAGCTAAGATGAATATCCATACAATGCACTTGTATAAAACAATATTGAACTTCCTTATAAATAACAACAACAACAACAACAACAACAACAACAACAACAATAATAATAATAATTTCAAGCGTGTTTAAAGACAAGAGGAATATGTTTAAGTGAAATGAA
>NC_087202.1:49763670-49768670 GCF_015104395.2 Macrobrachium nipponense | reverse complement strand
GAGAGAGAGAGAGAGTTACAAGGATTAAGATGTCTCAAAGACTTACTAGTCCATGCGAGGAGACATCGTGTGCTCATTTATCTCTTGGAGCTGATTTTACTATTCATTCAGTGTCCTAATGATTTTGTCTAGCTTTTTTCTTTAACTCTTCCAAACTGTTGCTGTTTACAACTTCTGGTGGCAGTTTATTCCATGTGTCACATATCTTGTGTGTAAAGAACTTCCCACAATGGGATGTGTTATATCTCTTCAGTTCTAGTTTCCATCCATTATTTCTTGTTTGGTTTTCGTTCAACGTGAATAGGTTACTGTCTACTTTTGTTATGCTTTTCAGTATTTTGAAAGTTTCTATTAGTTGTCCTCGTAATCGTGTTTCTAAGCCATACATGTTCAGGCTCTCTAGTGACTATCTTTGGTAACCCATTTGCCTGAAGAATGGAATTAATTTTGTGGCTCTTGCTTATACTCCTTCTTATCTATTTATGTCTTTTCTTAGTGATGATGACCAAAACTGTACTGCATATTCAAGATGGGGTCTAACTATTGATGTGTAGAGCTGCAGCACCGTTTCCTTCTTTCTGTATTTGAACTGTTTCTTTATGTATCCCACTAGACTCTGCGCCTTCTTTTCAGCTTTTATGCACTGTTTTGTGAATTTTAAGTCCTTGGTAAATGACTCCAAAGTCCTCTTCTTGTTCTGCACTATTTTTTGTAATTCCCAAGCAGCATGTAGTTGGCATAGGGGTTGTTTGTTCCTGTTTGTAACACTTTACACTTATCCACGTTAAAGGGTATTTGCCTCTTTTTGACCACTCTCCTATTTTCTTTAGATAATTTCTTGAACTTTCCACTGTATCTGGGTCTGCTGCATTTACACCTAGTTTGGTGTCATCTACAAATTTGGCTATCCTGCTAGTTAACCCTACATCAATGTCATTAATGGAAATAAAAAAAAAACAAGAGAGGGCCAAGGACAGAACTCTGTGGAACTCTGCTTGTCACATCTGCCCATTCTGATTCTTCACCATTTATTACGACTCTCTGTTTTCTATAAGTCAGCCAATCTTCGATCCAGTCTGCTATTTCTCCTACAAGTCCTAAAGGTCTAACTTTTGTCATTAGTTTCTTGTGCGGAACTTTGTCAAAGGTCTTTTGGAAATCTATGTAGAGTATATCTATTGCTCTATACTACTGTCGTAAATACCAACCGTGTTATGGAAAAACTATAGGAGGTTTGAATGGCAAGATCTGTTTTGTCTGAAACCGTGCTGGCTGTTTAACAACAAGTTGTTTCTATCAATGTGATCCACAATTTGATCTGCAATTATGAACTCAAAAATCTTACAAACGACCGACGTTTGACAGATTGGTCTATAATTTCCCGGTTCTTCTCTTGGACCTTTTTCGTAAACTGGAGGCACATCACCTAGTTTCCATCCTTTTGGTGCCTTTCGTTGCTCTGCACTTTTTCTGTAGAGTTTATATAGGTGAAGAACTATCTCCTCTTTTAGCTCTTTAATTTCTCTTGTATGAATCCCATTCGGGCCAGAAGATTTGAACTTGCTGAGTTTGTCTACTTTGTTTTTAATGTCTTCTTCTGTAAACATTATTTTATCCAACGGTTCTACCCCTTCATATTTAATAGCAGGTTTCGGTAAAGAGGTAGTGTCATCAATTGTGAAAACACTAGTAAAGAACTAATCAAGTAACTCTGCTTTTTACAAGTCTGAGTTCACCAGGTTTCCTCTATAGTCCTTAGGGGACATACGCCACTTTTTTTTTTTGGTGGTGGTCCTACTATTAACCTGCACAAAGAATTCTTTTTAAGTTTGCTGAGAGAGAGAGAGAGAGAGAGAGAGAGAGAGAGGATGCGAGAGAGAGAGAGAGAGAGAGAGCTGAATGTCTCTGTTCATCAATTCACAAATGGAGGAACTTTAATACCATTAAACACCAGCGTAATAGGATTTTTTAAGCACAGAAAGTTTTGGGATTTTCTCTACTTAGGAATAAAATGAATGCCATTGACTGATAAAACGAAAAAATAAAATCGCATGTCAATGAGATATGAACTTTACAACGGAAAAGAGATAGATCAAGGTAAAGTGAAAATAAAACTGATAATGCACATAATGAGCGTTAGAAGACGAAACATAAAATACAGCTGTTAACTAATAAGATAAAATATGGCACTGTTGATACTAAAAGACAAAAAGAATAAGGAATATTAACTAATAAAGTCAAAATGCGTATTCTGTTGTCAAGTGAAAAGAAGAAACGAAGAATATGTTAACAATCGATGGATATACAGTGAACCTGAGTATTAAGCATCGAGAGAAACATTAACTGCAGTTAAAAGGGGTTCTTAAAAACCTCCTTCTCCTCCTCATTATTATTATTATTATTATTATTATTATTATTATTATTATTATTATTATTATTATTATTATTATTACAAAATGTTTGCATTACTACTGCTCAAACTACGGGTGATTACGAAGGAGATAAACGGCAGGATTTGCAGATACTGAAGTTTTCATCACAATACCAGAAACAGGACGTGTTTTTGGCAGCATCACAAGAAAGTGGTCAGTAGAATCGTTTCGAAATGAATGACCTCGATGGAAATCTTCAGCATCGCTAAGCGAGAGGTCATTCATGCGTTGAAGCGCGACTTTTCCTTAAACGGATTCCTCCAAGAGAAATTAGGATAACACTTGATGATTAAAAAGCGATGAAAGATGTAAAAAAACTGACTAAGCTAAAACTACATGAGACATTGACACTCAGGCTGCAAAAAAAAAAAAAAAAAAAAAAAAAAAAATAGTCTAGAGGAACTCTTGCTGTTTTTTTCGTGATCGTGCAAATTGACAATGGACGAAAGACAGGATCTGAAAAAGCATCAAAACAGTTGTCGTAGTGATCAAGGCAATATGTTGAACCGTGCTCGGCAAGAAGTTGAAGGCCGTGGTTAGTAAGTCGTGTGATTATAGCCAACAATCGAAAGTTTCAGCAAAATACGTCGATTGTTCCTTTAGAATATCTCATGCAGTTTTAGTTTAATTAATTATTGAAGATGTTTATTGCTTTGTTAATCACTCAGTATTATCCTTATTAATCTCATTCTACTCTACAAATATTTCTAATGTCAATGAGTCGAAAGGCTGAATTTCAAAATCGGAAACACAATAGGAGCTATCACGGGGAAAATACAGTTCCCGGTCTCTGTTACACCCCTGCCACACGAGAGAGAGAGAGAGAGAGAGAGAGAGAGAGAGAGAGAGAGAGAGAGAGAGAGAGAGAGAGAGAAACGAAACTGACTCTTCATTCTATAAGTAAATACCGCATGGAGTGTCTTCAATTTTGTGTCGAGTGGTGTTCTGGTGTTTTTCCTTTGCCCTCACGCCAGACCGGAAAAATACTCTAGATTTTATAATTTCCTTTGACAAATTCATATCTAATAAAAATGACAACCGAGAAGAGATATGTTTAAAAGGCATATTACTAAATGCATTAACGGATCTTAGTAAGAAATACTATCCCGCGTAGATTTATGAAAGCCATCCGCTCGCTGCAAAAATCAGATGTTGTAATAAGTAGTTCCGACAAAGACGGCAAAATCGTGACCATGGACAAAGACTTTGACCGCGACAAAATCAACCAATTCTTTAGTGACACAAACACTTAAGACAAATTGAGGAAAAATCCCTTCCAAAACGTCCCCACAGAATTTCTTAGAAAAGTGAGATTAATTGTCAAAGACAAAATGAGCATCGAACTACCTTACTTTTATGGCTTTCACAAAACTCATAAAGATAATCTTCCATTCAGACCTATAATCTCATGTACCGGAACTTTCAATTACAGAATTTCTAAGTGGTTAGCCAGCCTCCTTTCCTCATTTATAGGCACATTTTCTCCCAGTCACATCAAACACATTCTGAAGATTTCCGTCACAAATTCAAAGAAGCACATATACCACTTCGCAACATAAAACTTTTAAGATAGAAGTAGATTTCCTATTCACAAAAGTACCTGTACAGGAAGTTCTACAGTTTTTGAGAGAAAATTTAGTCCCTTATTCGGATCATTTCCCAGTAGCCAAAGATAAAATAATAAATTTAGTGGAATTGTGTATCTAATAATGTCTGTTCATTCAGGAAGTCATTCTATAAAAAAAAAAAAAATGGATGTGGCATGGACAGCTCTCTAAGCCCTGTTTTAGCCGATCTATACATAGAATATTTTGAAACTATAATAATAAATGCAATAAAACCTAAAGACATGCTGTGGATGAGATATGAAGATGATATCCTAACATTTTGGGATTATAGATGGGGCAATTTCAACGAATTTCTTTCAAAATTAAATGCACTAGTGCCAAGCATCAAATTTAAAGTTGAATGTGAAACAGGCATCAAAATTCCTTTCCTTGATGTTTCAGTAATTAGACACGACAGAATCCAAACTTCCCGTATACAAAAAATCAACATTTTCACTTTCATACATTCGCTATTTTAGTTATCATGACACTTGTATCAAGATTGGCATAGCTGGTAATTCTTAAGAGCCTTCCGGATTTACTCCCCGGATTTCTTGGAAAAGGGAAAAGCACCCAAACCATACAATTGAGAAAGCGATTCCCAAAGCTAACATAGTCTTCTACCATCCCAATCAAAACAAGAGACGCCCAATAACAAAATCAAAATCCCACACGTGGACAGGATTAAGACATTGACACAGACACTTAGAAAAGCTAACCCTTTTGCTTTTACCAACCCAAATACCTTGGCAAATCCCTGATGAACGTCCAACTAAAGCCAATCCCCAAAGACACAGGAGTATATGAAATCCATTGACTTGACTGTGAGTAATCCTACATATGTTTTACAGGTAAATCACTCACCCAGAGATTAACACAGCATAGACGCTCAGGTACGGCCAACAGAGCTCAGCAATTTTTAACGATACATATAACCATAATTACAGAATAAAATGGAATT
>NC_087202.1:49713670-49758670 GCF_015104395.2 Macrobrachium nipponense | reverse complement strand
TTGTGTTAGTGATTTCGCTTTGTACTTTATCATGTTGTGTGAGAACTTAATTAGTATACTACATAACTTAATTACGTACAGTATAGTCATGGGTCCCTAGAAAGTTGCTGAAGTTCACGGAAAGAAGAGGATGCTTTATATGGAGACAAAAATGGAGATTATCTAGAAGTATGAAGCTGGCATGTGGTTGAGTGTGATCGCTAAGGGCGTGACTATTTTGTCCAACAAGAGGAGCCACGTGCACAATGAGATGGAGAGGCCGCTTCTTGAATGAATAAAAGACAAAGAAATCGCTGGTGATACGATAACCGAGACGGTAATCTGCCACAAGGCCAGCGCTATTTTCAGCGATTTGATTGCCCAGGCCAGAGACGACGGAGGAAAATTGACATCGACACCAACCACAGACTTCAAGGCTTCTCGTGGGTGGTTTGAAAAATTCCAGAAACAGACTGGTACCCATTCGGTGGTGCGGCATGGGGAGGCAGCCAGCTCGTACACGAAAGCAGCCGAAGCCTTTATTAAGACGTTTGACGAGATGACGATCAACGAAGGCTACAGTTCGCAGCAAGTACATCACGGAGGAAGAGAAGAAGCTACCTGGGCATAAGCCTATGAAAGACAGGCTTACGCTCGCACTTTGTTCGAACGCCAGTGGAGATTGCAAGGTGAAGCCCCTACTTGTCTATCATTCGGAGACTCCTCGAGCCTTCAAGGCCCTCAAAGTGCTAAAGGAGAAGCTTCCAGTGATGTGGAGGGCTAATGCGAAAGCCTGGGTAACGAGACTTTTGTTCACTGAGTGGGTAAATCTGTGTTTCGGCCCGATAGTGAAGAAATTCTTGGAAGAGAAGCGCCTCCCTCTGAAATGTCTGCTGTTGTTGGACAATGCCCCTGCTCACCCTCCTAGCCTGGAGGAAGATATCCTAGCGGAGTATTCTTTCATCAAGGTTCTTTATCTTCTGCCTAACACCACCCCTCTCCTCCAGCCCATGGACTAGCAAGTAATATCAAACTTCAAGAAGCTGTATACGAAACATCTTTTCAAGAGATGTTTCGACATCACCGATACCACAAACCTCACCTTGCGTGAATTTTGGAAGGAGCATTTCGACATCATCATATGCATCCGGCTCACCGATCAAGCTTGGCAGGAGGTTTCGAGGCGAACCCTGAATTCTTCATGGAGGAAACTTTGGCCTGATGCCGTATCCGCCCAAGACTTCGAGGGATTCTCGACGTGGGTGAAGCTGATGAAGATTTAGAAACAGTTGACGATCCTGAAACTGTTTCGCAACCAGATCTTCACAAGATCGTTGCACTCGGCAAGTCCATGGGACTGGTCGTCGACGAGGACGACATCAATGACCTTCTCGAGGAGCACCAAGAGGAGCTTACGATGGATGACCTGAAAGAGTTGGAGGCCATGCAACATAACGTCGTTCAAGAAGAGTTCTCTAGCAGCGGCGAGGCGGAGGAGGAGGACCCTATGACAAAGGATGCTCTAGCTGCTTTTCATGGTGCAATCATTTGTAGAAAAGAGACACCCCGAAAAGGTTTACACAGGCCGTATATGCTTGCGCAGTTCAATGATGTTTGCCTGAATCGTTTCAGGAACATTGTGAAAACCAGGCAGAAGCAATGTTCCTTGGATAGTTATTTTTTTAAAGAGGCCTTTAGTAGGAGTAAGCAAACAGGAAGATCCAAGTGATACTATTAAAAAACAGAAAGTTGAAAGTGGTGAAGAAATTGAAATTTTGTAAAAAGAAAAAAAAAATGTAAAAAAAAAAAAAAAATAAAGAAATTTAATTTTAAGTTTTTTGTAAAGTTAAGTGTTAACGTTTTGTGCCATTTGTTAATGTGTTTCGTAAAGTTTAGTGTTAATGTTTCCTGACATTTTTTTAATGTGTTTCATAAAGTTAAGTGTTCAAATTTTCTGCCATTTGTCCTCCTCCTCTGTCGCCACTTTCGGAGATCGCCTCACTTGAAGGGTAAGGTTCCACATTTTACTACATACGTACGTATGTACGTACATTATTTCTTGTATACCATGTACACTAATACCTCTTATTCACAGGTATGTAGTACATAGTAGTATATGTAGTTTAAGTTAGGTATTGAGTGGTCCAAATTGTTGTATTTCATTGTTTATTTGTCAATTTAGCTTTATCATAAAATTTACTGGGGAGTTTTTGTAGAGCTTGGAACAAATTAGGCGATTTACATGTAAAATGCGGTTCAAGATTGGATTAATTTCGTATCCTGAGGTACTACGTATGTATATATATATATATAGTATATATATATATATATATATATATATATATATATATATATATATATATATATATATATATATATATATATATAACCAGACATTACTGTTCAACAATGGTTACTGCGCCTCAGTGGCGTGGTTGGTATGGTGTTGGCGTCCCACCTCGGTGGTCGTGAGTTCCATTCTCGGCCATTCCATTGAGGGGTCAGAGATGTGTATTTCTGGTGATAGAAGTTCTCTCTCGACGTGGTTCGGAAGTCACGTAAAGCCGTTGGTCCCGTTGCTGAATAACCACTGGTTCCATGTAACGTAAAAACACCATACAAACAAACAAACAAACAAACAATGGTTACTCAATATTAGAAACATAAATGCGCCCCTAAGCGAATTAAGACACAAATATTACCCAGAGCAGAGGAAGTCGACAACACAAAGAGTAAAAACTGGATGTATAAACAAAACAAATAAAGAGTAATAACTAAAATAAAAATGCTGTCAGTCAGTTTCTGGTGGCTTTGTTTTGCATTGCCTCTGGCAATACTCTAAGGAAGTCTGTTACAAGTCTCAGTATCGATTTTTTTTCTTTTTAAAGTTGGGGTGTTTAGATAGACATGTTAAAGACTGTACCTTCTTTTTCTTATTATGTCTTGAGGGTTAATTTATTCTTCTTCCGTGTTACTACGAGAAAAAAAAAATTCCCTTTCACCAGTTTCACCAGAATATGAATTGAAATAAGTTACATTAACGTGGTAAAAAGTTTATATAAAAATTGCAAATAAAAAAAAGGGGCGACGGTGACACCA
Organism: Macrobrachium nipponense; assembly: GCF_015104395.2. Taxonomy (NCBI): domain Eukaryota; kingdom Metazoa; phylum Arthropoda; class Malacostraca; order Decapoda; family Palaemonidae; genus Macrobrachium; species Macrobrachium nipponense. Next base: position 49,755,592 of record NC_087202.1, on the reverse strand, counting down.
GTTTCCAAAATCCCCATTCAGTAACAAGAGGCTCAATCGAGTCACATTTGGCGGCAATTTCGTGCTCAAATTACGACGGTCATCAGAAATCACGAACGCAAACTTCGTGACGTTAGAATCGGCAGCTTGACGTTGAAATCAGCGAATATATAACTGCACATTTTCCGCCTCGCACCGAAAGCAAATGGACTCAGAATGTGGGAAATCCAGTGCAGTTGGTGGGACAGGTCGCCCTTACGACGGCCCCAACTTTGAGGCGGGAGAGCGAGGGGAAAGGCCAGACGAAATTTCCCGGATAAATCTGGCGCCATTTGGTGATTAGGGATGCATTTTCGCGCGCTATTTTGCTCGACCTTAGATGTATTTACTAATTCAAGACGAATTTATTAACCACACCGCAGTCTTGCAAAAAGGCGGCTTCCAATTTCTGCTCGCTCGCAAAGACAAAACACTGAAGCAACGAACAGGAAAATTTGTCGAGTTACCTGAGAGTAGCGGCGGCTTCTAGCTCAGAAGCGAATACACTTTAGGTATGAAACTCGTTTTGTCGGGTTTGTCAGAAAGAAAGTCGTGAACAATGCCTTGTCTTCTAAATTACATGTGTGGAAAAAAAGGTGCGACTTCTGGAACGTATTCATGAAAGGATGTTTAGTTTTTGCATAAGAATAAATAAATAAATTTAACCAATCAATGAAATACAATGGTAGAAAACAACGAATCTCCTATAATTATTTTGGCTCCTATAATTATTTTGGAACACGATTCTAGCACAGATTTGTCAATAAGAAGGTAAGACATCTGTCATCTATGAGAGAAAAGTCCTTTTGATCACATGGTAATTTCCTGTTCTTTCCTCTCATAAAATGAATTCAGGAAGTATGAATGAGAGAAAAGAAATATAAAGAAGTAAGGAAAAAAAGGAAATTGATAAAAAAAACAGCTCAATGACCTTACGAAATAAACTCAGAAATTGGACGGATATTCATATCACTGGAACACTCAAAATAGAGTACGTCATACTCTCATACTGCCCTATCATGCTATAACAAAGAAATGTCCTGAATAATCATCATCATCATCATCATCATCATCATCATCATCTCTAAGGCAATGACCAATACTAATCATAAATAAACAAGCCATTTCCCTTAATGGGATGGCTTTAGAGACAAATAACACAACAGTCACTGCCACATTCAAGGTTCAGCTGCTGAATAGTGGATGGAATCCCTGTGCAATAAACTTCACATTAGTCACACTGACATCATACACTTACAAAGAAGTCTCATTAGCAGAGTGTCAAACACTCTTATACACACAGCGGCATTCACTGCTATTTTGCCCACTCTTTCTACTAAACATGAATAATAATAATAATAATAATAATAATAATAATAATAATAATAATAATAATAATAATAATAATAATAATAATAATAATAATAATAATAATTGAAAAAGAAACCCACAAATTCAATTTGTAACTTGTTTACTTCTAAGTATTTACATTAAGTTTTACTCCACACTCGAGTACTTTCAGGCCCTTCTGTGGCCCATTCTCAAGAGATGTTTGGGATGTTAGCCTGGGTCAAGGCCCAGCAGTCTTCTGGAACTTCTTCTCGTTGTGCTGTCATTTATGCGATGGCTGTTCTGGTTTTCTTGAGAGTTGCCAATCCCCTCTTGTCGCTCTGATATCCTGAGCGATGGTCAATGGGATTCACCCTCGCTCAGGATATCAGAGCGACAAGAGGGGATTGGCAACTCTCAAGAAAACCAGAACAGCCATCGCATAAATGACAGCACAACGAGAAGAAGTTCCAGAAGACTGCTGGGCCTTGACCCAGGCTAACATCCCAAACATCTCTTGAGAATGGGCCACAGAAGGGCCTGAAAGTACTCGAGTGCGGAGTAAAACTTAATGTAAATACTTAGAAGTAAACAAGTTACAAATTGAATTTGTGGGTTTCTTTTTCAATCTTCAGAAGAAAACTGAAAGAAGTTTTTGTTTAATAATAATAATAATAATACTATTATTATTATTATTATTATTATAACGAATAATAATAAAAATAATGATCATGACACAGGTGTAGTAATACTGCACTCAAAGTATATGGTATTTGTTTTACTGGAGAGTAAGATATATATATATATATATATATATATATATATATATATATATATATATATATATATATATATATATTATATATCATATATATATAATATATATATATATATATATATATATATATATATATATATATATATATTATATATATATATATATATATATATATATACTATATATATATATATATATATATGTGTGTATATATATATATATATATATATATACACACATATATATAAATATATAATATAATATATATATATATATATATATATTATATGCTGCTACTTTCAAAATGCATATATCTTCTCCTTGACTGTATGAAATGTTATATACAAGAGTTTTGCAGCATTTTCAGATTCCTTATTTAGCTTATAGAGTTATAGGATGTCTAAAAATGTATGTTCAGATTTCGCATAACATAATTTAAACGTTGATATAATGTAGAATGCAAAGAGAGAGAGATATATTTTGTCCATTCCAAGATAGAATTGTTTCCATAATATGTCAACACGTTTGATTTGGGGAGCTCGAGATCTCCGTCTTTTTTTCATAACCTGTCGTCACGTTTGATAAGGGACTTCTGTTTCAATTGAGTACGTGTCTTTATTGAGCATACAATGTACATGACTGGTTTTATATGCGTATGTCTTTGCCGAATAGCACGTGAAGATTTCATTATTTTTCTGTAAAGTTACGTCATATTAGAAGCTTCTAGAGAGATTGCATCATCTTTCAAATGCCCAAAACGTTTTGTGAAAAATCCACTGTTCTCAGCTTCCATACAAAAAGAAAGCATTCACTACAGACTTTGAATCCCTGGCATTCAGACATCTCTCTCTCTCTCTCCCACGCCATACTTGATATTACGTAACGTAAAGATTTTATACTTAGACATTGGTCACTCGTAACTTTTAGATTTCGGAATTCTTGGAGTTATTTAGTATTATTTAGTGCTTTTTGTGGAATCTGAACAAACATTGTACAAGTGTGTAACACCGCCTTTTCTACTAAGAAATATTGTGAATTGGTGAAATTTTTGGAGTTAGCTGCAGCAGAGAGAAAATTGGTATCAGGGTAATGTTAATGAAAGTTTATTAGTTGCAACTAATAGTTACAGTGGTTTCATGAAACAAGTTTAAATTATTACACATTGCAAATTTTCGTGTTTTGTGTTTGTTTCATTTGAAGTGATTTTTTTTTTTGTGCATTTATCCATTTTCCTATTGAAGTGTTTGTCTTTATTTTTATGCTCTGAGTTATTAGTGCTTATTTTCCACATTTTTCAGTTTTCATTTGTAGGTATTCACAATTTGATTAACTTGGCTGTTTTCATTACTTAATCGTTGCACATTTAATTTAATTTAACACTTATGAATTAATTTGCATTTACTTAGAATTCTTTTCAAGTTTTAGTGCTGTTTAGCAATTGTGACTTAATTGCCAAATTTTAATTATTTCCCAGCACTTTTGAATTTCGACTGAATTAATTTTCTTGAATTTTCTGATAAATTAATTTTGATTTAATTTTACCTAATTAATTCAAGAATTAATTAAACTTTGCTTCGTTATCATGTAACAGTAATTTTCCCTGATATTGTGAATTTCACCTATAAATTTGAGTTTGATAATAAATTTTTGTATGTAAAATTTTTATAAGTGTTTTCTTTTTCACCAGTATTTGTATTATTAGTTAAGTTAGAAACATAGAGTGGTAATTGAGCTGTTTTCCTTCAATTTACTTGAAGTGAGTTAGAACCAGGGAAGTACTTGACTTCTGAAATTAATTAATTCATTTACACCTATGATTACCTCACACCTGTTTTACTGAACTTATTCTGATTTTCTGCAATACTGGTAAGTTGTTTAAGGGATCACTGTTACCTTTAGAGTATTCAGTCGTTTATTACTTGTGATGAAGGTTCAGGTGTCTGGCTGTTGTGAGGTAACAATTAATGATTGGTAAGCGTAGTAACCAGATACTTGGGACTTTGTTGTCACAATATATATATATATATATATATATATATATATATATATATATATATATATATATATGATATATAGAGAGAGAGAGAGAGAGATAGAGAGAGAGAACACCGTCTTTTAAAACATACACGGTGTGCCAGATTCAGCATAAACATGCACCACGAATATAACGTTCTTGCATATTTATTATAACTCAGGATACACTTGAGATACATTCCACGTGAGCGTCATGGCCTCTAGATGATATTTCAAATTTACGGTAAAGAGAAATCTGCGTCTTCAGTTACCGTGAAGGGAAGCAAGGATGACGCGGCTCCCTTATCTTATTTTAGAGGCAGAGTTCACGATGAGATGGTGGTGCGCCTTCATATCTCGTTAAGAAATGTAAAGAAGATGTCGTATCTTTATCTCTCGTTTTGATACTGAACCTTTAGAGCTCATTTTGAGATAATACCAAGCCTCCTTCTCCTGCTCTTATTTCACGAAGGGGGAATAGAAGAAAAGGGAAGGAATGGGAGGGATGGATAACAGGAGTGAAAGAAAGGTAATTTTAAGAAGAAAGGAAAGTATAAAAGAGGGAGACTGAGGAGGGATTTCTGAGGGGTGGGAAAAGGAGAGGAAAATAAAGAAAGAGAAAATAAAACGTAGCAAGGGAATAAAGGATGAAAAAGGGAGAAAAATCAGAGAGTAAAAGAAAATAATGAATTAAAACGATTTAGAAAAAGAGAAATCAGGAATAATTTAGGAGAGAAACACCAAGACAGGCTGTTTATGATTACAAGAGGGCATTTTGGAAGCTCGGAGGTATGTTTTGATTGAGAGAGAGAGAGAGAGAGAGAGAGATGGTGGGGTGAGGATGGGAACTAGAGGGGTATGTTAGAATACTGAGGGGAGAAGGGAGGGAGGGAAGGAGGGAGAAGAATAAGGGGAAGAGGGTAGAAGAATGGATAGGAGAGCCATCCCTGATTGCTGATGGTGATAAATGGCGGGCAGATCTCCGCGCACTTGACCCGGACAGCATAAATTTTGATCAGGATATCGTTTCCATGAAACGGGGGAGGAAAAAAATATTGATAGGAGAGAGAGAGAGAGAGAGAGAGGGCTACGACACAATAAAGCGGGAGATAATGTGAAATACAGAGGTAAAATGAAGGGTGAGGAATGCCTCATCGAGGACCTCTTACTTGTAGATATAATATCAAAGTTTGACGTCACCACGGTATAAGGTTGGCCAACGTTTTCCAATTCAATGCTTATACGAATAGAGGCGCAATGGGTTTCTGGGAAGGTATCCAGATCCATCTGTTATCATACAAAATTAGGACTCAGGCCCTCTTCCTATATAGTGATACGAGCTAGCTACCAATCATACTACACTTGTGTGTGTGTGTGTGTGTGTGTGTGTGTAGAGAGAGAGAGAGAGAGAGAGAGAGAGAAGAGAGCGAGATCGAGAGAGAGAGAGAGAGAGAGAGAGAGAGAGAGAATGATTCCAGTGCAGGATTAGAACAAAAATGCTGAATATGATTACGAGAAGGGAATAAGAAATATGAAGCAAATGTACAAAGAGAATTACAAGATAAATGAATGTATTAATTAAAGAAAGGGGTATCGTGATGAGTTGGAATAGACAAGGTGATGCACAAGTGATGATCTGGAAAAAATGACAGTTCTCTTAAAAACAATTAAAATTACAATCAGCACAAAAGGAACGTAGCTATTTATTGCTGTAATACAGAAAAAATCTTATAGATAGAAAATTATGAAACTTAAAGATTAATTGGACTTCCTTGTCTATTCCAACTCATAACGATACATCTTCCTTTAATACATTTATTTTGTAATTCTCTCTATTCAGTTGCTTCATATTTCTTATTCTCTTCTCGTAATCATATTCAGCATTTTTTTTTTTATCTAATCCTGCACTGGAATCATTCTCCCTCTTGGACAAAAATAAAATTAAGCACTGCAAATTGAGCCAGCTTCAAGAAAAACAACAGCAACACCAGACATTCAACTTTAAAAAATAAGTGAATGAACTAATTAAGCTCTTAACTAACAAGAACTAGCATTCATAAACTCTGAAAAGATCAGCATGGCTTCAAATGAAAGCACTGAAGATTTCACTGATAGACGAGTAACAGCACAGTAAAAAAACTGACGCGTTTTTCTTCAAAAGGATTTTGCTAAAAGTAAAACGTATTTTGGCTTACAAGCTCTTATCCATTTCATGATATGCTACGTATGTCATTGAGAAATCAAACGCTGTCTACGGTGGTAATAAGATACTCAATTTTTAATTCAATATACATACGTAAACAGACACCGAAGTCCGATATAAGTGAACTGTGGGTGAACAAACACGCGCGGGGGTGGGGTGGGGTATATAATGTTTATATGTGTGTGTATTATTATTATTAATACAAGTATAAATGACATAATCTAAATAAAATAGTCGACACAGTTTATATCCACGCTGAGGTTCACCATATTCTCCATTTCTGCAAACAAAAAGGATGTCAAACCAATCGATTAAGCCCTTCATCGATGTGTCCGAAATGGGACTCTCGGCTGCTAGAAAACTTCAAAATGAAAAAAAGAAGAAATAGAAGAAGAAAAAAGAAAACTCCCAAGCGGCCGGTGCTCAGATAAATATTATGAACTCTGGGCTAAAACAGAATGAGAGACAAGTTTACAAGATGCAAGGTCCATGGAAGAAGTAAATATACAGCAAATATTTAGCATAAACAGATGGTATACTACAAGAACCATCATGAATAAAAGCGATGTATAGATTTGGAGTTTGGTGAGATACTTTGTGATACGATAAAACTCAATGAATATGAAGATATCGCGTACGCACAAGCATGACTGCCTCACTGATGAGGGGACCAGGGTTCGAATCCCGAAGGATGACGGATCAATTTGTTAATCGACTCTGCTCCTCAGTTCTTAGTCCCCCTCAGTGAGGATATCATGTAAGAAATAAAAAATACTAACTACAGAATAACTGTTACCGAAGTTTTAAACTTCAACATAACAAATACTGCCGTCGTGAAAAATTGAGCATACGTAGACACACATACGTACATACATACGCACAAACACACACATACACATATATATACTATCTGTATATATTATATATATATTTAGAGAGAGAGAGAGAGAGACTGCATTTTTTGAGAAAAGCTTTCTGCAACAGTATTTTGCTTTCATGACATTCTATAGAACTCTCTGAGCTCCGATACGTCTTAAACGAAAATGGCAAAAATCGGGAGAGCACATTTTGCTCTGCTGAAGCTCATTTCCTTGTATTTTTCAGTGAACTCCCTTTGCTTCCAGGCCTTTATTCGAACTGTAATTCAGGAGACACTTGCAGCAGAAACAGAAGAACAAGGGAAGGCTCTTCTTTTCCCTCTGAGGACATGACTAAGATGTTAATGAGAACGAGGTATTTCTATCTTATACTCATTACTAAGCAGGCACATAGTGTACTTCTCTTTGGTGATAACTAAATATAGAGCTGGAATGTCTTATTGAAGTAATGCATTTCCATCCTGAATCACCTAATAGACAGAGGAGGGGGTAATTAAAAAGGTAACATTCCATCTGAGATTTTTTTTCTCTTTTTTTTAGTTTAGCTAAGAAATAGGAGAAGGAGGGTGAAAGTAAAAAAAAGCGAATACACAGAAACACGCAAAAAGGACAACTTCGCCGCATCGTGAAAATACAGAGCTGCGATATTTCATTCAGATGTTTAATTTGCTCATATTCCAGCTAAAAAAAAATATACACATACTGACACATATACCCATGAAATACCGTGCACGAAACCTGAATAACTGATGAATACACAAACTCAGCCAAGAAATTCGCAATGGAAGATGCCATAAAACAGATCGATAGCAAAACGAATAACTGATAAACATAAAGGCGAAGCAAAGAAGATATAAATACATACGCTAGTAAAAAAAAAATAGACATACATTTATTAACATGAAATATAGCAGTGGGAACACGCACACACGCACGCACACACACACACACACACACACTAAGCACACTGCACCCAAACACAAAGCCGCTCTCCACTCTCTCTACACCATCGTCAAACGATTCCCTAAGAGATGGTCGCTAACGGATGAGACGGAGTTGATTACAATTTCCCAATTACTTTCCCTCCCCCGCCGACAAAGACCTCCTCAAGTGGCAGTAGAGGAGCGCCCTTTCTTTTACCTCCCAAGAGGGTGTTATAAACATCCTCTATACATCCTATACACCTTATTCTTGCCACCCACATCAACAGCAACAACTTTGCAACATCCCTTCGCACAGAAAATAAACACACGACATGACTTGTTTGTCTACTCTACGGGCTGGTCTCTAGCCGCCTCCTCCTCCTCCTCCTCCTACTTTTCGGTTCGGGTAGTGCTATTACTGGTACAATTCTCTTGCTTCCTCTTATCTTCTTGGTTATGTTATTCTCTGTTTTCATATATAGCCATATTAATGGGCGTGGTTTAGTTTTGTTTTGCAAGGATCCCTGCCCTTATCTAATGTAATAATAATGATGATAATAATAATAATTTTAGGTCTGTTACTACCACTACCACTACTCCCAGTTTATTCCGTACCTTGGCCTCTGTCTTCCTTTTCCCTTCTTTTGAATAACTGCTCATGACACACACACTCTCTCTCTCTCTCTCTCTCTCTCTCTCTCTCTCTCTCTCACTCTCTCTCTCTCTCTCTCTCTCTCTCTCTCTCTCTCCTCAGTCCCGCCATACACCTCCACTTTGCTCCGTGGTGTCGAAAGACAGATTCGGCTTCCCTGATGAGGTGTTAATGAAGTCGCTTATCTGTTTCCTATCGAAGCATGGGAAAGGATCATGACAATCGATAGATTCCAGAGACAACAATGCTGGTGGCTAATTGTTAGGTTATATGGAGAAGGAATGGAGGGCGAGTCTGTCTGTCTGTGCGGCTGTGAATGGCAGAAGGTCCTGCGCATGTGTACATGTGTACTTATACACATATAGATTAAAAATCATCGCTTGCAAAGTGTATGGATTATACTGCAACTCTCTCTCTCTCTCTCTCTCTCTCTCTCTCTCTATATATATATATATATATATATATATATATATATATATATATATATATATATAAGTATAATTGAACATCTGCAAATTTTTTCGTTTACACACTCAATTACTGACGCACGAACAGGTAGACAGATGAGTAAAAACTATCTTACCACACAAAATCTTAAATAATTTTATTCATTTTTCTAAAGAATTCGTTACGAACAAGAGGCCATCACAAGTGGAGAAAGCAATGGTGCTTCAAAGGACATTGTGTCCGTGTACCAAAATTACCTTACACCTTTATTTATGAATATGTATTATTTTTTTATCCACACTTACTTTTCTCTTAATCTGTATGCAATGCCACTCTGATTTCTTTAGACCTCGTTTTCCTGTTTTTAAAGGCACATTCTTTCCTGAGGATGTCTGTTAGAACATGAATGGTTCTCGTAGCATACATGAATGTATGAAGAATCGAGTAATTCTAATAATAAAACAATAGTAATTACGTCATAAACATTCTCAGGAAACTATTCTAAGACGCCATTTACTAACTAAAAAGCAAGCTGATGGAAAAGGATAAAATTCGTCCAGATGTGAAAATAAAGGAAAAGCAGCAAACAAATAAAGATTTATTAAGAAAAAGATCAATGTAAACAACCACAAACAAAATCATAAGTCACAAACATCATATTAAACCCATGAGCATCTAGCACCATTGACATTATAAAGACTGGGACCCTGAATTACAGTAAACGGAATGAAAACGCCCTGGAAATGGACAGTACTACAACGACGTGTCACCTCAACAGAATGTGGGAGATGTACTGATACTCTGAAAAAATGGGATGCAATCGTTTTTCAGGCTCGGGCGCTATAGGAGCTTTTGTAGACACTATTATATTAGAGCAAATGCGATATCATCCGGCAGTGGTGTATAAAAGACTAAAACACAAATAACATTATTGGGAGAAAAGTAAGTTGGTTTTTGCCCCTAGAGCAGTGAACACTGTAACAAAGTTCATAGAGTACTACTCTGGGGAACACCAGACAAAATAGGCCAGGGTTCACAACCAAATTTGACTCTATATGACAATACTAAATTGGACTTTGTTCTTGCAACTCAATTACTTGAAAAGAAACGCAATGTAATATTTGAGACATTTGGACAAATATTCTTGACCTTCAGTGTCATAATTTTCACTATAACTCCGCTTTTCTTTCTAAAGTTCTTTGGTATACCAGGAGGCGTACGGGGATGTTTGCCACTCCCCTAATTTCGTTGAGGGAAAGAATTAAATTATGAAAATTGAGCATAGAAAGAAATACATGACATATCTAAATTTATTCCAAGAACAAAGCTACTGTACATGTACTAAAAATGAATCTAGTAATGAAATTAGTGCACAGCTACATTTTGTCTACTCAACACCACTGAAATCCTGGCCACACCGAAATGTACAGTAAAGTAGAACTTTTAATTGTCGCCAGAAGAATTCTTGTGAATATGACAGCGCCTTACAATGATTAAGTTATCAATAATTCGGAAAGTTGGATGTGCGTCTCATCAATATCATACTCGGAAGTAGCTTTTATAACTGCATGGGGGAACCTGGTCCTAGCAAAACTTCCAGAAGTATTGCATTCTAGACCTATAGGGAGCAACTTTCCACTGGTTTATTTTTCAAAGTCAGATTTTCACTCTTTCATCTTAGCATCAAGCCTGATTTAATTAAGAAAAATCGTCCCTGTCGTTTTTAGTGTGAATAATTTTGGCTTTCTCTCTAACACGATCAGAACATTGACGGCTACTCTTTAAAAGTAAGTAACAGGCAAACGCTGATGGAACAGGTCATCTGTGAACTTGGCAGGAGCCCCTGCCCAAAGCAGTCCAGTAAGCCGGGTAATGTGTTATATATATAGGGTTTAAAGAGTTCTGAAGTTGATATCTGAAATCCATCCAACCAGCAGAGACCAGGAGCAAAGGAAACAAGGAAGATCAAAGCGGGATTCATCATAAAAGGAAGTAATAAAGGCGCCTCACAAAGAATCGTATAATTAAGAAATAAAACTGAAGGCCGAAAGATTTACACCTTCTCTAGATAACGAACTTTTCAGATCTGGTCAGTGTTCCTTCTGAGTATCTTATTCTTCCACCACCTACAGCGAGGTTCTATAGGAGATTCTCTGTTGTCCATGGAAAATGGACGACTGCCGTAATGCTAGGCGTCTCTGTAGACCCATGGCAGATCTGAGTAGTTTTTTCCTACTCCCAACTACATACGTTCTTCATACCAGTCACCTTCAAAATGGGGATTTCTCCGCTTTCCTCTATATCTCCAGCAGCAAATGGGGTTTCCGTCGTGTACTACAAAGACAAGCACAACCACACAAGCTTTTCCTGCGGCGACCAAGTTTGTCTATCTCATCTATGTCCGTTCATTATAAAAACACATACATACATACATAAGCGACTGTGACTACGAAGGAATTTGTTAACATATCAGGACTACTGCTTTTTCCCTCTATTAACATCAATTTTCTCAGTAATAGAAGACATATCTTTTGTCAAACCACTCCCACCAATGAAATGAAAAAAAGACAGCTGCAAATGCAAATGGGAATCCATTTTGAGAAATATACTTTCATTTTGACAAATAAACTTGTCTGGCGGCGCATGACAAAACGTCCCCTTAATCAGCATAACAAAATGTTTATTTGAGTCTTTATTCGCATTTACTCCTTTTCTCTATTCATGTGTGCATTATGCGGCAGACTGTAAATAACTGTAAACGGCCGTAAATGCACACGGTCGTCTGCCTTGTATGGAAAGCCACGTCATAAATTCATACAAGATACGAAATGCAAGTCTCTTGTTACACGGAGCGAGGAATCCGATGTAACTGCGCTTCCCGGCAAAGGCGATTCTCCCGTAACAGTAACATAAGGATCTCGACCTAAGAGATTATGGACGTGTGGGAGATTCGCTGCCGCGGTTGAGGTATTGGGAAAGAGCCTGACAGCCAAATGGCGATGAATAATTATCAATAATGGAGCGGACAGCGGGTTACGGCCATTAAGCAAAATCAAGATGGGAGAGAGGTTGCTGAGTTTTTTCTTTTTTTTCTTTTTTTCTTGCTACCGAGGACGAGGAAAATAATCTCAAAAGACACCTCGTAATAACTGGAGTGTTTCATCCTTATAAACACAATAATTAATAATTTAAACAACTTATATCACCAGAAGACGTATCATAAAATTCCAAGTCGCGGAATAAAATTACCCTTTGGTATTCTTTTTATCCATATTATTTTATCCAAAGGGTTCTGGCATCTTTCCTGTCGTGTGACTCGGCGGTCGGTTAATTCATCAGTTGGCTATACTGGTCTATTACGATGACAATTACGTCCTTAAGTGACTCCGATTCTGCCAGTATACATCGGCCTAAATCAACAGGAAGAGTGAGAGGGAAGATAGTGGTAACCAATAGGACCTTCTACGAAAAGAAGTTCAATGGTAAAAGATATTATAAGGGCCTTTATGTACTCAGTAATAAAAGATGTTTCTCTTCTGCAATACATCTTTTTTTAACAGTATGTGATCGTCCTTCGAGGTTTACCAGGGATACCAACCTTACCATTTGGGGTTGGGAGAAGAACGGAAGAGACCCTCTTCAACAGCAGATCTAATTACCCTTAGAGACAATTAATATTATCTCCCCGCCTCTCCAACCCCCCAACCCCCAATCCCCTCTCCTTTCTGGCCATTAGAGCCAAATTATATTAACAATTACTTCTTTCCATCGAGTGATCTTGCTCGTAAATATACGCTCACCAACTAACGACTGTTTTGTCCAAAGTCACTTATATGGATGCGAATGTGAGTTCCGTCGCTACAGGGGGAGAGGAAAGAAGGTAGACAGATATGATGTAGTAGGTGGGTAGATAGATAAATAGATAGATGGCGACAGTAGACAGATCAATGAAGAAGAGAGAGAGAGAAGGATAAAAAACTGAAACCTCGAAAGACTAAAAATATAGAATGATAGCCAAAGAGAGTCACAGAAAGGAGAGATAGACAGGTATTCAGGGACAGATAGACGGCCACAAATAGGAGACAGATAAAAAAACAAACAGGTGAACAGAGACAGACACACAGGAAAATAGAGGCAATGGGTTAGGAAACAGGGAATCGGCCTCTACCGGTGGAGAGAAGCACATATGAATAGGATAAGTAAACAGCCTAAAAGCAGACGGACGGACACCGTTGTTGCAAACACTCCCCCACTGACGTTCAAATCGATGATGCACTTAACGTCTCCCCTTTCACGGACTTCCGGACTTCGTCCCGTCAACTGGAGCGTTGCTTGGGTCCGATATATGAGTGGGTGGGGTAAATGCATCTCCGGTGGGCGTGTCCGATGTGAAAAAGAGGGGGGGGGGGGCGGGTTGCTGTTTAGTGGTTAAAAGGGGGGTGGTCCATTGAGAGTCCCCAATTCGCCATCAGTCATACGGGTATGTCATGTGACTAAGTGATCTGGTCTTGATCTCGGTTTTGTCAAAGAGGTTGTGGATGGTGTGTAGTTCTTTACATCTTCTTTAGCGTCGCTGTGACCATCATCGTTAATAATCGTAATATTAATAATACCAATTCGAGAGCGATGAGAGGTGGAAATTATTTTCTATATTTCATATTTCTAATACAATAGCGAAACATGACCGTATGGTCTTTTGCCAAAATAATAATAATATAAATAATAATAAGATGAAGAAGGAGGATGGTTGCTATATGGGAAATGGTGAATAATAATAGTAATAATGATAATGACAGAATACTGATAATGATATATCATTTATTATCATTAACACTATATACTGAAATTAGCATTACTGATAGCAACTATGATGAGGACGACAGTAATAATTACGTACATGATGATGATAACAATACTCTTAGCAGGATTTGCTACATACAGCACAATAAGGTCATTATCCTTGAAGCTCTGAGTTTAGCAAAGCCAATTTGACTGATTTCACGCAGAACGCAGAGAATGACCTGAGAAATCAAAACAAGAGACCATACTCATATTAGCTCATATACTCTCATTTTCCTCCTGCCTGATCTTCACTCATTTCGATAGCTACGAAGATCCTACTTAAAACTGACAAAAAGTACAATTGTGATAAGGGAAAAGTGTAAAGGCGCCTCCTGTTTCAATGCAACGTAGCACCACTTCGCTCTAAGAAATAAAAAGCCAAACAAATTATGAAAATTTAGCTTTGAAATTAGTGTCTATGTACTTCGTGTTAAGCTGCAGTTTGTAAGCTGTAAAATGTGTAAAATTCCTATTGAAATTTTATAAGCTGAAAACTTTAATTCTGCTGATACTCGGGCGGATTTTCCATTAGACTACATGCATGTAAAAATGAAGAGTTAACGGGTTATAGCTCCTATCGTCATTCCTACTCGTAATCATAACCTTTAACCTTTGACGAAGAATAATTTCTACAATTTAAAACGAGTGCTTCAAAAACGACAACAAAATGTAATTACGAAAGGGAAACCAAAATTCCAAAACGCTACAACCCAATCTTCCGGGTCTCAGCCCGCAACAAAATATGCACTTCTGTCTTGTCCGACAAAAAGAAGAAATGAAAATATTGGATCGTTTTCAAACCTCAATCCATAGCCATAAGTAGTTTCCTAGTGTTCTTTATTATTATTATTATTATTATTATTATTATTATTATTATTATTATTATTATTATTATTAATACAGCGACTCGCTCATCGAAAAACGGCTCCCTCTTTCCCACAGCAAATCATGACCCAACTTCCAGTTCCGTGTGTCTCTCCTTCCCTTGGTTCGAGGGCTGTGCTCCCCTCGCCGTAGTGTTAATAATCACATCTTCAGCGGATAGGAAAACCGTAGAAAAAGGATAGAAGAAAAAAGGCACGCGAAGGGGGTGAGAAATAGCATTATACCATTCATAATGGTATAATGGCTGTGGTGAATATACATGAACGTTAATGGTAATAGAACTGTATTGATGTCACGGTTGAGGGTTTCGTGTTCACGGTTGTTATTATTATTATTATTATTATTATTATTATTATTATGTAGACACATTCACAAAGAACATGGCAAAAAAGGCCATTGAAATTTAAAACAACTTTAAACATAATAGATTGCTTATTAGGTACCTGGAAAGGGAGCCGAGATAAGGAAGTACAATACAATGTACCTAAAAGAAAACAGATAAATAAACTGTAGATAATAAATGATAGGTCACATAGGTCACAATGTTTGTATAAATGGTATCTGTGATTTAATGTCATATTTAATCGCTCTCTCTCTCTCTCTCTCTCTCTCTCTCTCTCTCTCTCTCTCTCTCTCTCTCGACGTCCTGTAAAAAGTGAAGCGGTGGGTATTTAGACAAAATGAATCAACAGAATATAGACTTCTAGTGTCGCATGAGGGCTGAAGAGCGAGTAGTAACTGGAGACAAATTCTAATTGTGGTTCAGTACCTGAAGAACACATTTGTTAGTTAACAAAAATAGAAGCTTTTATTTATATATTTATAAATACGAAATTAACAATTTCTGTAGCAACTTAAAATGGAGACAAAGTTTTTTTTTTATTTCTTTTTAAAGTAGCCTTTCCTTCTTCACACGGTGACTAACACAGCTTCAATTCTCATTGTACCTCTTGGTCAGTGTGAAACCGAATTGCATCTGTTCTTTTTCATTATAATTTTTATTCTCTTCATTATATATTCTCTATGAAATACACTTCGGTTATCACATTGAGAGATAAAATATGTTGGCAAGCTTTTATCTTTATGGGTCAAGCAAACTTGCGCTATCTACTGTGTTTTGTCCATAAATAACTAAATACTGAAATAAACGAAGAGGTTGATGATTTCTTTAGCTTTTTAATTTAAAAGCTTCCATCTTAGGTTGAAGCCAAATTCCTTTATACCAAAGCTTATCCATAAACGCTGCGATCAGAACTCAGTCATGCTGATGAGATGACATGTTGTTCATAATCATTGTTATATATATACATATATCTATCTATCTATCTATCTATCTATCTATCTATCTATCTATATATATATATATATATATAAGATCTATCTATTATCTTCATCTATCGAATCTAGTCCTATCTATCTATCATCCTACTATTTATAATATTATATCTATATATATATATATAGATCTATCGATCTATCTACTATAAAATATATAATATAATATATATAGGATAGATAGATAAGATCTCTAATATATATATATATATATATTATATATATATATATATAGATAGGATAGATAGATTCTATATATCTATATTTAATATAATAGATATATATAGATATAGGTAGATAGATAGATCAATATAATATATATATATATATATATATATATATATATATAGATAGATGTATATATATATATATATATATATATATATATAGATAGATAGATGATGATAGATAGATCTATATATATTTATATATATATAGATAGATAGATAGATCTATATATATATAGATAGATAGATAGACAGATAGATATATGTATATATATAACAATGATTATGAACAACATGTCATCTCATCAGCATGACTGAGCACTGATCGCAGCGTTTATGGATAAGCTTTGGTATAAAGGAATTTGGCTTCAACCTAAGATGGAAGCTTTTATATTAAAACGCTAAAGAAATCATCAACCACTTCGTCTATTTCAGTATTTAGTTATTTATGGACAAAACACAGTAGATAGCGCAAGTTTGCTTGACCCCATAAAGATAAAACTTTCCAACAGATTACATATATATATATATATATATATATATATATATATATATATATATATATATACACTAACAGATATATGTGTATCAAATATAATTACTAGTATTTAGTATTATTTATAATATATTATTATATATATATGGTATGTATATATATTATAATAATGTAATGCATATATATATATAATATTATATATTAATAAATAATATCTTATAAATACTATTATATAAATAATATATATATATATAGATATATATATATATTTAAAAACAGTCTTACCATTTCTTTTTGATGACTTTACTTTGACGATCGAGTTTATCGGGAATAGGACCAGATTCTTCCTTTCAGGAAAGTTTTATGTATTCAAAAAGCAACTGTCATTTCCTTCTGTGACTAAATATGATTTCCGGGAGCAGGATTTATTTTTTCTTTGTGTCAGTTCCACTTCGTTCTGCAGATAAATTTTATTTCTTTCTCCGAACAAATATTAATATACTCAATGGTAAATATTATTCATTTCTTTTACTTTTTCTCTGCGGATAAATGCAGAAAGTTTTTTGTGATTCACTTTTTTACTTTATAATTGTTGATTGTTTCAATAATACTGTCGGAAATCCGCATTAAATTTCAAAGACAAAGAGACATTAGATGTTACTTTCTTCTACTCTAAGAACTTTTCTGGTAAATACTGATTATTGTAGAATTTTTATTTAACGTTAGTGCTTGCTGAATTATAACCTGGCTCATCTCTCATATCTGTTTCACTCAAGACCATCGTATTCTGTAGAATCTTGCGAAACAAGTTAACAGCTTTTCTGCCTTGTTCAAGACCGAATCTACACGCATCTGCAAGGGAATAATGATGATAATAATTTATTTATAGTTCTTCAGTTGCTCCATTTTTTTAAAAATCTATGCACCGTTTCCATGTGATTCCGCAGTAACAGGCCGCAATTATTCCCTCCGGTGACCTCACACAGACATCCGGACTGACTACTCGTACATGTTGACAGCCGCGCCTTGAAAATCTCTGGAATGCCGAAGAGAAGTGAAGTGATTTTTCTTTCTTTTAGATTTCCGTCTACGTGACTGCTTCTTTCTCGGTCATTTTGAGTTATCTGTCTATCCCTTTTCTCTCTTCTTTCTCATCATTGTCTTAGTATCCATTAGGCTATAATTTTCTCTTTCTTCAACTGTGAGCTACAAAACTTTTTTAAGTCCATTTTTTTTTTATTTTTCCTTACGCCGCGTTTATCGATTTTTATACCTATATATTTGCACATCCATTTTTCTTTTCTACAGCTTGTCTCGCTTCATATTCCTCCTTCATACTACCTGTTATTGTTGCCTCTACTTCACCAGATCGTCTCGTGTTTCTACATCACTCTTTATTTACTATTTCTTCTTAATTTCAAATCGTTTTACGAGTATGATCTACAGATTTCGCCACATCTTGTTCTGCGTCGGACGTTCTTTTGATTTCTAACCAATTTTTGTTTTTTCTCATTCCTCTCCGTCTGTCTCTGTTCTGTTAAATTCTCCTTATTTCATCCTCTCTGTTTCTGTTTCTGTTTTTCTCTTCACACCATCTGCATATCTCATCATCGTATAAACCTTTTAATGCTATACCTATCTTTTCGTTTCTGCGTATCTTGCTATTTTCTCGATTTCTCCAATTCTCGTCAATCTGGGTTTTTATCTCTTTATATTTCGATTTACCTCCGCCACTTTCATTCTTCTTTTCTTGTTATTGTTCCTCCGCCTCCTCCTTCTCTCTCCTATTCTAGTTGTTCCTCTTCATATTCTCGTCTCTGTGCCGCTTTATCTTTTTTGTGTGTGTGTGTGTGTGTGTGTGTGTGTGTGTGAGAGAAGTTATTCTCCTCATATTCTACATTTTCTATACATTCAATTCTCGCTACATTTCTTCATGCCATTTCTCAATGTCTCTCCTCCTTTTCTTTTGTCTGGTCTTCTTGTCGCTCTATGCCTGCCCTTCATTTATTCTATTCTGGTCTCTCTATTCCCCTTGTCCTATTCTTGCTATTGTTAATTAGCTTTTCGTCTCTCTGTGCTTCTCTTTCTGTTCTTGTTATTTCTCCTCTCTCTCTCTCTCTCTCTCTCTCTCTCTCTCTCTCTCTCTCTCTCTCTCTCTCTTTCTTGGAGGCTTGGAGGAGGACCCCGGCGTTTCCGCTTGTGATCACGTGAAAGATGAAGGCGTGTCCGAGGGTGAGAGCCCTTGGGGGCTCTCCGCCCCCCCGTCCCACCCAACCTCCTTCTGCTCCTATTCCTCCAGCCACAGCGGCTATTCCTCTTCATCGCCCTCATTTTCCCCCCTAAAGAAGAGAGGAAGCCTGAAAGGGGGGTGAAGAAGACAAAGGTGAGGAAAGAGACGGTGGAATGAAAGAAATGGCGATGTTATGATATAAAATGAACGTGAGAAACTGATTGTGGCGTAACCGCAAAATGAATAATAATAATAATAATAATAATAATAATATAATAATAATAATAATAAAGAGAATAGAAAGAAGGAAATAAATTGACAATTTTCGCTAAAAATAAAATGGTTTGGCTTAATGAAAATTCAATAAAAAAGGAAGGCTGAGTAGAAATAGAACAGGGCTTAGTATAAGGTATATACTGCATAATATAATCATAATAATATTGTTATTTAAATCGGTTCCTATATAATACTATAAAATAATGAAAATAATAATATGCTAACCCCTTACACAGGGTCAGTATCAAGTACCATACACACAAAAAGTATGGCCTTAGGTAATGCTTCAGAAAGGGAGGCGAACCTCGCTGAACATACGGACTATAGGACTATAGCCAATGAAAACTGTAATGGCAAAAATAATAACAGCCACCTTAAAATTCGAAACTCTATAGCTTTGCCTTGCATTCCCTAGAATATTACAATATTCACTCGCGTTATTTTTCAAGTATAGTTCTATTTTCTAATAATTTCCGTCGCCATTTCCATCTAAGACTCAGCGTCAAGGTCGTAAGCAATGAATTGACAAAGAATGATTGTCTCAGTCTCAAACTGTCGTACACGTTAGTGAGAACATACGTTGTTCAAGTCATTTTAGGGTCTGAGAGAGAGAGAGAGAGAGACGAGCAGAGAGAGAGGAGAGATGAGAGGAAGAGGGAGGATCGGCAGGAGAAACACGCGAGAGAGAGAGAGAGAGAGAGAGAGAGAGAGAGAGAGAGAGAGAGAGAGACGTTATAACTATCTCTTTTTCCTTAAGTTTCTCGGCTTCATTGTCATTAGTGAATTTGTACTAACAAATCGTTGTTCACAAACGCACACCGACGCACATAATTATGTATGTATATATATTTAATTTATATATGTGTGTATGTTCATACATATCTGTGTGTATATACATACATACATATATATATATATATATATATATATATATATATATATATATATATATATATATATATACATACACACACACACACATATATATAACCGACAGGTGACATTTACCACTTATCTTTTCATTTGTAGGGGCGGGGGATACGTTCATTACTACAAATCTACTTTCAGTGCTCGAAGCAAGGTCCTTTTAATATGCCCAGGGTATATTTGAAGGGCCTTTATATATATATATATATATATATATATATATATATATATATATATATATATTTATATATTATATTAAGCTGCAAATATCCTTTAATATGCAATTCACTCTACTCGAAAATAATATATTTTCATATATGTACACCAAAGTTTTTTTCTTTTTCTGTTTTTAAGTTGATAATAAGTTCGTCGTCTCGTGGGATCGAACAGCGAATTGAGAACTCAGGACTCCAGTGACGCCAAAACATTACGGCCAAAAGGCCATACATTATTTCCGAAGTGGGGTGAATTGGATATCAATTTACATTTTGTAGCGTACTGCTTGTACACCTGTATATGAATCACGGTGATGTGATAAAATTCATACACACACACACACACACACACACACACACACACACATATATATATATATATATATATATATATATATATATATATATATATATAGTATATATATAGAGTATGTTACAAGCTGGCACACCAGAAGCAGACCGAGATCGCGCACCCATAAAAATACGAAGAGATGAAGAAATTAACGACCTCCAGTTTACGAACTCGTTATGCAAATGGAGACTGGTCAGAAGAGAGGAAGTGACAGATGATGATGACGATGATGGCGATAGTGGACTATAATCTTTGGAAATTCAAGACTTTGTGTAATAAAAGACAAAAGACGTTGTAAAATTACAGTCTTGTCTGGGCGAGCGATCTGCATGCAACCATCAACGGAGTCAATGTTTGTGATGTCATAATTCTCTCGAAAATATAACTTGGTCTGCTTTTTAGTTTCATTATATTCGTTTAATCTTTCAAAAGCTTATTATTGTTTGCCTTTTTTTGGCAATTATTTAGAAATATCCAAAAGAATCAATTGATTATGCTTCTTCACTGCTGCTCATATTATTATTATTATTATTATATTATTATTATTATTATTATTATTATTATTATTATTATTAGCTGCTGTAGCAACAGCAACAGTACCCTAAAACCATTTCTGTAATCAGTTTTTTAGCGTATGGAATAAGATGAGTTTGCTAAAACAAGAGCAGCTTGAGTGCAGAGATGACAAAGCGTCGAGGCTAGAAGCAAATCGTGTAATATTTCTTACAAAGAAGAAGAAGAAGAAGAATAAGGAGAAGAAGAAGAAGAAACTGGGAACAGAGGAATAAAAATGCTCCGTTTCGACGTTCTCATGATCCTTGCAACCGTAACCTTTGACCTCTCACCTTCAAAACCACTGATACACTGACCTCATCTTTCCGCCTGACCTCCAGCGTAGAATTATTCCAGTCTCAGACAGTATTTTGTTTACAGTATCGCATTCACCGAAGTAACACAAAAAAAAGGCCCTTAATGGACGGCTAGAAAACATATTTTAGTGATAATAATAAAAATTGCCTTTAGTAACACAACAACAAAGGCATGTAGTGGCCATTAGAATGAAGGTTTTAGTGACAAGATACAAAAGCAAAGGCCTTTAGTTGCTACCAAAAGAAAGGCTTTTAGGAGTTATAAAAACCAGTTTACGGTCACCAATACAAAGCCTTTAATGGCCGCAAAAATAATGGTCTTTAATGGCAACCAAACTAAGGCCTTCGTCGACCAATAAATACAAAGGATATGAGCAGCCTCCCGAAGCAAGACTTTTAGTATAAAGTACATAAAAGGACTTCTATGGTCGCCGGAGTAAAGGCTTTAGCGGCTACTTATGTAATGGTCTTTAGCGGTTACTAAGAACGCTGATAGTTCTGCTCCACTCTTTTCTAATTTTTCGCTCACTTATCTTGACAACCCTATCCTCCTAAATGAGGTTAACTGATCTGATGTTCCATATGAGCGAATAAATCTGAGGAAATTCGGACTGCGTGGTCCTGTGAATGCTTCTATCCTTCTACAGTAACCTATTTACATTAAACGAAAATCAGACACAAAATAATGGATGGAAACTAGAACTGAAGAGATACAACACATCCCATTGTGGGAACTTCTTCTCATACAAGATTATGTGAGACGTGGGATAAACTGCCACTAGAGTTGTAAACAGCAACAGTGAGGAAGAGTTTAAAAGCTAGACAAAATCATTAGGACACTGAATGCACAGTAAAACCTACTCCTACAGATAAGTGAGCACACAATGTCTCCTCGGATGGACTAACAAGTCTTTGAGACATCCTAATGCTTGTAACTCCTTGTAACTTCTACTGCCAATGATTCAAATTACATGAACCTGTCGGAACAATACTGAAAGGTAAACATCTCCAAATTTTCGTTATTTTGATTTTAAACAGGAGATTTTACAGCTGACGACATCCAAATAACTTTCCTTACTGTCTCCTAAGCCCCAGCTAAGGAGAGTAAAACAGAAGTAACCAAAATCTTGTTCTCCGTGAAATAGTTCGTTCAAACCTTCAGCAATCACCAACTAAATAACAAGTCTTCACTCTCGGCGCTGATATATATATATATATATATATATATATATATATATATATATATATATATATATATATATATATATGTGTGTGTGTGTGTGTGTGTGTGTGTATGTGTGTGTGTGTGTGTGTGTGAATTTTTAACACATCTCCGTAATTCATATGCATGCATGAAGCTACAAATGTCCTTTAATATCCAATTCGCTCTACCTCGGAATAAATACATTTTCATATATGTTAACCGAAGGAGAATTTTTAAGTTGATAATAATTTTGTCCTCTTGTGGATTCGAACCAGCGCACAGAGGAGAAATCGGGACTTCAGTGACGCCTTCGGTTTAGGCGTCACTGAAGTCCTGATTTCTCCTCAAAAGGACGAAATATTATCAACAAAAATTCCCCTGCAGTTAACATATATGAAAATATATTTATTCTGTGGTAGGGCGAATTGGATATTAAAGGACATGTAGCTTAATGCATTATATATATATATATATATAATATATATATATATATATATATAATATATATATATATATAATATAATATAATATATATATATTATAGATCTGTCCTAACCTCATCTGACAACGATCAGGACTGTAGTTGAATCCAAATAAATGGTTTATCTTCTGTAATTTCTTCTGTGGGCACAAACATACCAAAACATATAAAAATATCTGCAGTATCGTACTCAGGTGTGTAAAAGATAATTCCATTAACATAAATTTCATAGAAAATATATAGGTATTTAGCGACAGATTTTGCTATAGACACTGCCAGCTTTATCAAATTGAATCAATAATACTTTAATTTTGATAAAGTTAGCAGTGACTAACAAAATCTTGCTAAGTATACTATACTGCTATAATTTTATTATACGTGAAATTTCCTTCTACGCACTCTGTGAGTGACAGTATATATATATATATATATATATATATATATATAGTATATACATATATATATATATATATATATAATGTAACTGGTGGTATACCATGCATAATCATATAGTAATTTGAGTTTTATTTCTTACCCCTCACCATTTCTCACTCAAGATGATTGCAGACTTCAAACCATTGGACTTTCCCATCTGTCAGCATAACGCCAGGTCCACAATGTTGAAAGAATGCAACGGAAGAGTACGGGAATCCACTTGCAAATGCGAGACGGGTTTCAATCCCCGGATGAACAACCAAATTAAAGAAAACATTCTTCTTCTTCTTCGTCGAAATTATGTAGATTGAATTATCCGTATAAGGTTACGCTAATTTGAATATCGGATTCAGATGGCGCGAGAGAAAACCACTTGGCCGTATCTCGAAGATCTCCAGGTCGTATTTCACGCTCTCGTTCAAAGGCTATTAGGCAGAGGAAGCTCCGGGAGGGGATGGGCAGGCCAACTCGACTCAAGGGCTCAGGACGTGGAAGCCATTGCTATCGATGATGGAGGAAGAGAGAAAGGCCGGGAAGAGAAAGAATCTGACGAAGAAAGAACTGGATGAGGTTTAAGACAAACGGGGAAGTAAGGAAAATTAAGTTAGATATACATCCAATAATGAATAAATAAATAAAATAGATAAAATACACAGAAACAGATAAAAGGATCCATATCGTATCGCACTGACAGTTAAAGTCGAGAGCTAGAGCACTGGAGACGATTAGCATTCTAATTGCATCTGAAAATATGTAAATCAAAAACTTCATCAGTCCCTTAAATATGGACGATGATTATCTAGAAAATTAGAAAGATAACTCCAAATATGTGCTCAGCTTTTAAAACATGAATAAGTCTCATAATATTTTTTATATAATAATATCATAGACGATACTTATATTTTTCAAAGAAAACGGGACAAAAGCACAATACCACAAGAATGAAATAATACTGGTTCTTTTCACTGGGCACTCTAGTTAATTTAGTAATAGGAAAGATATTATGTGAAGGAAAAATTAAACACCCACACACACACACACACACACACACACACACACACACACACACCACACACACACACATATATATATATATATATATATATATATATATATATATATATATATATCACAGTCAATATAACAATTATCTAGGGAGATTGGCAGCTGCCAATGAACCTTCTGTATGTGTATAAAGTAGAACAACTCTAGAACTAGCCTGCATCGAGAAAACAATTGAGGATTGAAAGTAACACTGACCGTTGTCTGATTAAAAAAAGGAAGTATTATTTCACAAGGTGTGTATCAAAATGTTGAGGCGGCAAGACTGGAATGAATGGCCGTTTTCGACCGGATTTCATTTTTGTCCCTCCAAAAGGGATCGCGATCCATTTGATTGCACTTCTGAGGAGCATAAAGGTGAGACATTATGGGAACAGGAAATTAAGTGAATAAAAAAACAAGGCTGCTGCAAGTGTTTTGCGTACTGTTCAAGGAAATGGCGTGTTCTGTTGGGAATTGATTGCACGATACGACAAAAAACATTAAGTGCGTTCAATTGGTGTTTTAGGGAAATATTGTATACTTTTAGGATGTGACTAGACAAAGAGCTCATAAAAAAAAGACCCGTTTTGCATTTGCGGTGTGAAAACAGCTTGTTGTTTGGGAGTGGATAAAAAACGTATTTATGGTAAAATAATGGGCACAAATTAAAAGAGGTATTCTGCTTAACAGTAAACGCTAGGGATAAGGATACGAAGGCAGTAACATCAAAGAGTGGTAATTTAAGAATAAACTGTAATGTCGGTGTGCAAATTACATTTAAAATAAAATCAATAGAGCAAGATATTGTGAGATGAAAATGAAATCGTCAGAAGAACGAGAGGAGCAAATCTATGGAGTTAGAAAGCGGACGAGTGAGTAATAAGAAGAATGAATGATTACCCGAAGAGGAAATGGTTTGGAGGGAAGAAAAGCGAGCTGGTCTTTTTGATGGAAGGTGAATATTACAAACGGGGATCCGTGACGTGCACCAGCAGAGATCAAGGAGATTGTGAAATAGAAAATAAACTCCGGTGTGAGAACGAAGGAAATGAAGTCAGCTTGACTGGCGATGGGGGCAAAAAGAAAAAGAAACGGGAATAAAAGAGCATATGCTGAAAAAGGATGAGAAATGTGGGGAGATACGGAGAAGGAAGGGGAGGGGGAGGACCCTAGGACAGGGAGATGATAGAGTTTATCCTTTGATTTGATAGCGACAAGGTGAGGAGGAGGAGGAAGAAGAGGAGGAGGAGGAAAGTGGAGGTGGGACTCCAACGAGATCTCTACATATTGGACAAGGAGCGCAATCCTTGTCACTACAATCATCTCGGGTGGTATTTAACACCCTCTTGTAAAGGATCGTGGCTTCCCGCCTTCTGTTTACCGAAGGGCCTGACTCGTTCGGATCCCATTCGAATGAAACCCCGGCTCGGATCTCATTCGTCCGACACAATGGCCGGCTATTAAGTCCTTGATGGCCCCCTGATTTACGGCGGGCCTGATAAAATCGGTAGGCTCTTACCCAGAAGCAAACATGCAAATAATAGGGCGTCAATTTCCTGCAGAAACACAATCCCCCTTCCATAATTTACCGCAGGGCGGGACTCTGTGGCCCCATTTGATGCGCTGTAACGATAGAGGTGGAGCCCGATGGCGCCCGCCGCCAATGGCTGCTCCGTGAGGATTAACCTTTATTTTCCCGCCCAATCGGAGAGGAAAGGCGGAGCCAGAATAGGCGGGACGCGACACCTCCGACGGCTTATGACGAGGTGGGCCGTCGTTGTTATCAGATCCGTTGCCGCTGGCGGGAGAATCGGTAAAGCCCTCCCCGCGTGTCCTTCCGACGAAGTCAGAAGTCTCCTCCTTGTGTCCGTGAAGGGAAGACCTACTCGAAAGAAGACCCTCAGGAAATCGCGTTTGTTCTTGGTACTATCCTCCCGGGCCATTGCATGGCAATGTCTCACTAATAAAGATAGAGAGGTCAATAAAAGGAAGTTTTGGTTCGGACGTTTGATCTCGCTCGCTCGACGATGACTTGAACGATAACAGATAAAAGTGCGCCTGTCATTTCGTCAATATTTTTCGTAAAAGTCGAGACGCTACTTCGAGTGAGTGATTTCACACAGACGCCGTGTCCTCCTCCTCCTCCTCTTCCCAATGATGTCCGGAAACACAGCGGCGACCCTCCACAGCAGCCAGAGGGGCAAGAGCTTCGCCATGGAGTATTTGCTCGGAGGAAGCGGCAGTCCCGGCGGGGGTGCTAAGGACGCCGGTGGTGGAAATGGGCCTCTGACGCCCTTAGGCTTAAGCCTTCCGCATCTCTACAATACCTGCCTCCTGCCGCATCTGCCGGGCCTCCCTCCGCCACTGCTGCCCTCGCTACCTTACCCGCCCCTCCACCACTATCCCCTGGCGCCGGCTCTCGCTGCCGGCCTTCAAGGGGCGCTGCCCCCGCCACTGATAGGTCTCACGCCTCCAAGTCTAGGGAATCGGCATCTGAGCGACCTAGGATTATGCAGGAGGGACGGTTTAGGGGTGGAGGCGCCCCACAGCCCTGGATCGGCAGGGGACCACACCAACACGTCCGATTCCGATCATCATGACCACGACAAATCAGGTAGGAAAATATTAGGACCTTTGTTCGTATATCCTCAGAAGCGCTACCTTTGCATTGCAGATATATATATATATATATATATATATATATATATATATATATATATATATATATAAATATATATATATACATATAAAATTTCCAATATGACTTGTACCTTAATGCAAAACAGGACAAAATTCCTAGCCATTTATTTTTATCATACTACTCATTTTAATGCCGATTCAGCCTCTCATTTTGTTTTTGTTATTATTATTATTATTATTATTATTATTATTATTATTATTATTATTAATTATTATTATTATTATTATTATTATTATTATTAGCACTATTTTAAAACTTAGCCAAAACCATCTAATACATGCCCACATACGTATATTTATATATCACTCATCATATTGTAGTTAATTTTAACATTAGCATATTGATACTGATATTTGTCCCTGCTGTACCAACATTCTGCATTGGAAACGGCCTGAGATAAAACGGCGATATATATATATATATATATATATATATATATATATATATATATATATATCTATACAACTCGCAATAATAGTGTGTCATAACAGATGCTACACTATTACGTCAGGCGGTAATATCTGCTAAAATATACAAAGCCATTTAGTAACTGTCGAGAGCTATGTGAAATTAAGTAGGTACCCACTGATAAATCGTTTTTAATATCATTGAAGTTAATAACAATACCATTTACCATAATCGTAACAACTGGCTTGTACAAAAAGTATTGTCATATATGCAAAGAGGGGAAAACTGAGCCAAGAGATGAAGGTGAAACGGAAGAGGCCTGTACTTCCCCTCTGTCCTGTCAAGGGCAGCATTTTGTAGTGCGCCGTTTCCTGCGGCCTCTCAACCATGGCACCTTTCTCAGTTAATACTATGTATCATCCTTTAACCCCAATGCCTTATAACGGATCACTTTCCTCATACTGGCTCTTCTGGAGCAATCTTGCTCATTTTCTCAATTAAAAAACAAACAAACTTACAAATGACTCATTTCTGGTGACTCAGCAGTCAGGCATCACAAACAAAAATGAAAATTCATTCTATCTTTAAAACCGTAATCATATTCACACCCGTCTAGGTGGCTCAGTGGTCAAAAGTCACTGTACAACGTTGTACTTAAACCTTGCAGCGGTTCGAATCCCCTTGGTAACGAAGAAGTTATTTGTTTTAATTCACCTCGGGCGTCGGTTATTCCCAAGGCATAGTGCATTAAATACTAATGCACAATTTGTGGCTTAATATTTCTGAATATAAAAAAACTGTCATATATGTATATATATAATGCGTGCGTGTTTGTAGACCGACAATTAGATTTTAAAAAATACCACTTCCTCAGAGGTAACTACCATCAGAAGTTATCTGTGACTTGTGGTAATTAAATGCTCAAAATTGTACTAATAACCGTAATAAACAGCCGTTGCAATTTGCAACGGAAGAAGCTGCGTTTAATGTACCTTTAATTGCAGTAATGAGCGGTAATTACGATGATTTATGACGAAGTAACGTAACTAGCGAACAAATAACGATTAAAAAATGGTACGAGACGTGAAGGCGAAAACAGAAAATTGTATCATGTATAGTCTATTGTTAGGTTTTATTATTACTGGCGGGTGTTCGAAGGGGTAGCAAAAATAGTAACGATATTACCCAAACTTATATTATTATTAATTCTATTGTTATAATTAGCAATATTATAATTCAATCGGTACCTGCATTCTAGAAGAACCTAACATCAGCTTGTTAATTAAGCTGTTACACGTAGAAGAAGAAAAAAACCTAAGGGAAGAGAGGTATAATAAAATGTACAAGAAAAAACGCATGGCTATATATATTTGTAACAAAAATCCGTTTAGAAATGAAACAGCAAACTATTACAGATGGATAAGATGCTTTACAGCAGAATACGGGCGTTTAAACTAACTGCCACAGTCATCATTAATAGAACTGGAGAGAAAAGAATGACACAAGAGTTTCTCAGTAAAAAGTACGATTGATGATGCTTAATAATAATGAGTTGGCAGTGGAATAATCGTGGTATCTCAACAGAATAATATAATATGATAATAATAATAATAGCGTCAGTTGCCTGTTTGGCGCTAGATCAAGTTCTCTTTTTACCTCCGACATGGGATGAAGCGCTAACTCTGCGTTACATCATGACTGACAAACCAAGAGCTCTCGTACCAGTTTTGTCCGAGAGTATGACTGCTCTCTCTCTCTCTCTCTCTCTCTCTCTCTCTCTCTCTCTCAGCTTTGTCCGGTGAATAATAAATGATTCCGAGGCTTTCAATTGTTATCGTCTAAAACTGTCATTCCTTGGTCAAGATTAAAGCTAATAAGTTTTTGCGTTTAACATAAGTGTAGAAAAAAGTTATTGACGGGTAGCAAAATGTGTTCGGTCAAAGATGTGAGCTTGGGGAAATAAGGAACCAAAGGATTTGCTTTAGGTGATACAAAAAGGTTAATCTAAGGTCAATAAGATTTGTTTAAGATTATAAGTACTGGTGTCTTTTATTCAAAATGTTCATCTACGATTACAAGAATACTACTCGCTTGCGTTACAGCATTGCTAACGGTCAAGATTCCGGCCCTTGGTCAGGGTTAAAGCCTTCGTTTTGGTTTCAAAGAAGCCTGGTTCATCTGCGGTTACAGATTAGTTACCGTGATTTATAAAAATGCTGTTGATTAAAGAATGAGCACATTTATCGTTCAGAGGATTATACGTTTCAAATTAAAAGTATCTTTTTGTATAATATTCACTTTTTCAGTGTCAAGTACAGGCCAAAGTTACAATTTACTTATAAACTTGCAATCCTCATGTGATGAAGTCAACCAAAAATAACAACGAATAGTAATCATAATAAAAACGGACCTTTTACAGTACTCCAAAGCGCATTCAAAACCTTAATGAAAATCTAGCAGAACTTTTTTTGCACAAGGGAGTAATCTATAGAGAGAGAGAGAAGTTAAAGAAAGCCTCTCGAAACCAAGAAACTACCAAACAATTTATGTTGTTCTGCTGTTACATGAAATCATATTGCATTAGGATTAAGTTTTCAAAGTTAACTATCAGGCTTCTCAGCGATGTTCTGAATTGAAAGAATAAAATTAAAAATATAACAATATATATATACTATATATATATATATATATATATATATATATATATATATATATATATATATATATATATATATGTATATATATATATATATATATATATATATATATATATATACACACGCACACACACATACATATATATATATATACATAATATATCTGTCAGCGTGTTTCTGCGTCCGTAAGGAAATAATAAAGCACGATGAAAGCAATGTGGTAAAATAAAATAAAAAACATAATTCGAAAATCCAAATATCGAAAAAACAGAAACTACAATATTTAAGAGAACTGCTAAGTTAAGGAAAATCTAGATTTAATGAAAAATTCATAACTTACAACGGCCAACCTGCGACAATTATGAACAAGAAAAATCATCGTGAATTGACATTCAAACTAATAAAACTTAAAAAATAAATCTATAAAATCCAAGAACGGAGGGAAAGAAAAATGGATAAAAAAAAAACGTGATAAGGAATAAGGAACCAAACTATGGAAATAATCATAGAAATATACAATCTAACTAAATGACAATAATAGGACAGAAAGTATAAACAGCAGAAAACAAAATAAAATAAGGTATTAGATTTGTTAGATTTCAAATTAAAGATATAAATTTGAATTTCTAGATGACATAAACAAATTCATTATAATAAGTACTGAAATAGGTAAAGTTATTATTACAATTATTATAATTATTATTATTATTATTATTATTATATTGGAGATGTTGCTGTCCTGCTATCATCTTCAAATATTTTTATTTCCACTACAACTGATTTAGTTTTATTGTCGTTACTACTATAGTAATTACATTATCTAAACATTTTGTAATTGTTATGTTCTTCATGTAATGTGCAACGTAATTTCTTTTGTTAATTATTTCTATGGACTTTATGGATGAGTGGACGAACAGCCTAAATAATAATTTATGGCAGCAATAGCAATTAACAATGTTAGTATATGTTGGTAACTAAAGGTAATTTTGACGTTTTTCGGAGGGAAATCCTATGAAGTAATTTTTTTTTTTTTTTGTTAGTTTCTTTATCATTAAGGAGTCATGGTGCTGCGTCAATGACCTTATGAAATGCTACTCAAGTTGAAAAAATTAATAAAAATGCAATCAGACAAAGCAACGCGTGATATAACCTCCAGCTTACTCGGACTACGTGCAAGATTTTCCCCTCACGCATAAGTTGTAAACAATATACTCCGACCTTAACATAAATTAAAAAGTGCTATAATCTATGGTCAAATAGATCCTTGTTTCACCAACGAAAATTAAAATAAATACGCTATATTTTATTTGAAATAATTTTTTTGCACTGTACAACATGCACATTATTTATTTCTTTACATTTTCATTCTAATAAATAAATTTTCTGTACCTTTAACTCAACGCACAACACCCTTTTCAGACCTATTTAGGCTTTTCCATAGGGCTATCGTACCCCCCCAACAAGAACAACAACAACAAAGTTTGTAGGCTTATTCTACGAGTGGACGAAAATGAATAAAAATGCAATGAGGAAAAAATATTTAAATTAATCGTCATTTATTATCAGACGCTTAGTCCGAGTTGAAAAAATGTGTTGCATATCATTAGTTGTAGAAAAACTAAGTTCTAGAGAAATAAAAAAAAAATACAGGGGATGGTTTATTTATGCTATCCTCATCAAAAACTTCTATTATAAATATTTCGATTCCTTGTTGGAAAGCTTATGTTGTTTTATTCTGCATCTAATCATATTCCTTTTCTCTTGGCTCCCTTCTACCTTTTTTTGACATATATTCTTATTTAAATGGTTTTCTGAGGAACCTTACTAAGCTACTATGAAACTGTTGTTATCTTGAGCTATGTGACCGTGAGAGCATTTTGAATAACAGCAATAATAATAACAATAGCAGCAGTAGTAATAGTACAATTAATGATTTTATTTATGCGTTACTCTAATTTTGCTAACTAGGAAATATGAATACTGCTTTGATATCAACAAAGGATTATCCGGTCCTGGAAAATATCAAGGATTTAAATTTTTCCCTGCTTTCCAATGCGGAGGCCGAACGAAAAGGCAAAATCATACCTTAACTACCAAAAGGAAAACGGAAGCCATTAGAGTACAAGTAATTTTAGATTTTCAGTGCGTAAGCTGCTGGATATGTACTCTATATATCAATGAAAGAAATGAACTAAAATGCCTTTAGGTTTATTTCTGATGATCTCTTTGGTTTCTTTCCATAATAGTAACAATATAATAAAAGTTAATCGTACAAAGGAGCTGCCAGTCTTTTCAGATTCATGAGCGTAGGGATTTCTAATCACGCATCGAATATTTCTGCGTTCGTTAAAAAATCCGATAATCCTTTATCTGAATTGTAGCAGCCATCTATTGCAGTATTGATAATCAGTTTTAAGATAATTTAATGGTAATTGTTTTCTGTGTGGTAAAAATCATTACTTCATGTTACGATAAACCGCTGACACATTCTTCTGGTGACATTTTTTCAGATCTGATAAAACCTTCCCGTGTGTTGCGTCCTCTTTCTCACATTTCGGATATTCCTTTCCCAAGCTTTTTCATCAAAACTTTTTCATATTTTACTATACACCTTTTCTAGACCTTTTATTACAGTGCTCTAACAAATTGTTTGGTAAGTCTTTTCCATATTTTCTTATAACTTCGTAAATCTT
This sequence comes from Macrobrachium nipponense, assembly GCF_015104395.2. Lineage (NCBI taxonomy): Eukaryota > Metazoa > Arthropoda > Malacostraca > Decapoda > Palaemonidae > Macrobrachium > Macrobrachium nipponense. The sequence continues at coordinate 49,722,074 of NC_087202.1, read as the reverse complement.
TTCCAGATATTCTAATGATCTATTTTCACATTTTCTGCTTATCCTTTTGAGCATGTGAGGAATGATTCCTCCATGTTTTTGTGATCATCTTTTTCTTATTTCTTGCTTCCAAACATTTTCTTCGGAACTTGCAGTTCACATTTTGTGATCGCTTTCACATCAATGATTAACTATTTCGCCTTTTGCGATAACACATTCACATCGGGCTTTGCTCACCATTTTGTTCCACAACTCCATTTTTTTTATTATGATTACAAATGGATGACATTTCTTCCTTCGACAGTAACTGCTATTCGCCGCTTTCCCCGATATAAAATGTTCTCCTGCCATTTTCAGGATATACTTCTATAAAAATCGTAACTCTTTCCTTTATTATTTAATATATCCCTTTCACTGCGATTTTACAAACCTGTTTTTTCAAGATCCGAATTCTTTGTTTGAACATCAGGAACCAACGTTTACTGTGTAAATACGAAACAAGTCATTAATAATACATTACACTTTATGTATTGGTTCATAGAGCTACTTTCATTGAACAATTCTATTGACACGCTCAGCCAGTTTTGGCTTGGTCGATATTAGTTTAATCAGTGTGTAATAATAACTGACTTGCTTGATAAAAATGCATGCAAATTATGGCTCATAATATTAACGATACTAATAATAGTGCTGCTGCAACTACCACTACTAGTACCAATAATAATATAATGATAATACCTTATTTATTTCAACAAAAGCGTCTTTTGTAATGCTAGGCACAATTCACTGTAAGTATTAATACCGTATCGTAACAATGCCTTTTATTTTATTTCATTCCCCACCATGAATAGGATTTCTGTAGAATGTACTTGACATCAGTGATCGTCATTATTCATAATGTGCATACATTCTTATGGAGCATACGAAAAGGCCGTTAAGCTGCGTATCGATCTTCAACTGAATAGAACATGCTGAGAAGGGAAAAAGGGAAAGAACAGAACAAAGGGGAAAGAAGAGAAAAATGAATCCATTCCATCGCCGGCAGTGGAACTATAAGTTATGGTTCAAGAGCTCTTGGAAACTGAAAAGTTTTAGAAGGGATCTAATGCGACTTTTACCCTTTATTTATCTATTTATTTATTAATTCCTGTTTATGTCATGCTGGTGTAAAATTCTGGATCATCTGGTTTTACCTATTTTGAACAGGACCGTGATTCTTCGTTATGTATTTTTCAAGAACACATTATCAATGATACGGCTAAAGTTACTTAAAACGCCAAAGGAAACTACGATGCAAGGTTTGTTGATAGGTTATGTTAAGTTGGTGCTACAATTTTGCCTGTTCTTAACATGTAACATATATTGTTTTTATTTAGATTCAATAATCCACCACCTACGAATTGTTACGGTCACTTAAAGTACCACAAGAAACTACATATTACGTGGAAATATCCTTAGAAGCTCTTTGCAAGAAACTATCCAACTTTACGCGTCGTGACAACGACAACGCAGATTCCGGATACCCGACTGAAACGCGTCGTCGCAATTAGCCTACACGGCAACCGAAGCAGCGACAGGTTTTTACGACAAATAGAGGATGGTATTCCAATAAATTTTCCATCGCTAATGTAAATATTGGCTTGAATTCGATGGCGTAATACACAGGTTATTGACGCAGATCCAAAATTCGAGTTTATTTATTCGTCCGCAGTAAAAAACGATCTCGATGGAGTTGACAGTCACGGTGATTTATTGCAAGGATACCCATGATTACCGTAACATTAGCGTTGCCAGGAGTTCGATACTCGTAACCTGAGCTTTCGGGGAGAGAGAGAGGAGCGAGAGAGAGAGAGAGAGAGAGAGAGAGAGAGAATATAACAAATCCTATTACAGCATAGAATATCGACGCTAGAAGAACAAACAAAACTGGCAAACTACATTTATTCTGCTTAATTTATTATTATTAATTGTTATTATTATTATTATTATTTATTCATAAAAATCTGAAGATAGCACGACTTACTAAAATGGTGAAGAAAGTCAGTGGCGTAAGTGTAAAAAAAATGTTCAAAATCTACACAAAACGAGAGCTTTCGAGAACCTGCTCTATTCTCCTTCTCAATCTGATTGAGAGGGAGAATCGAGCAGGTTCTCGGAAGCTCTCAATTTGTATAGACGTACTTTTAATATATATTTACACTTCCATCACTGTAGATTTCTTCACCAGTGCTGTTTGTTATTATAATTCCACATTACCAATATTATGTTTCGAAATAAACTTCACTACACCAATATTTTTGCTATTGAATAAGAGATAATAACAGAGACAATACACAGCCAAAGAAGTTAGAGAGAGACCAAGGATAATTGATTCAAAAGTAAAGGAAAGAACGCAATACAACTAGGGCTCCAATGGAGGTGCCAGAGCGGCAAACTGTAAGCGGTATCCCGCGAAGTGAGCTTTAAACAAGAAGAAAATATCTCCCAAGATGATTCCCGTGATAACAAACAAGAAGCTCCGAGTATTAAAAGAAACGTCAGTGGCCATTTGGTTGCAAAGGCTACCCTTGATGGTCAAGTCACTCTTAGAACTGGTTTACAACATAGTTGAACTTAAGAGGGAGGAATTATTCACGTATTACAGCGACTATCAAAATATGCAAACCAAAACTTAACCAGTCATTCATGAAAGGAAAAAGGAGAGACCCAGAAGCTCTTTCGAGGATGACAACAGCCCAATCCTCTTTTGAAAAAAAAGAAGAGAACCTTAAATTCCCTCTGGTATATCACAGAATCTCATCAAAAATGACAGATCAAACATTCCTGTACTCGCTTATTTCTGACACGCAAGCGGGCTCGGCCTTACTTAAGCGGGCGGTGTCCGCCAACCGCCAATTTCTGAACGTGAGTCCTTTTCTCCTTCTCCTTCTTCTTCTTCTCCTCGTCGTCCCATTTCGCAGCCTTCCTGGGGCCATATATCATCATTATCGAGTTACCGAGACCTCCATCCAATCAACGGCGCAATCACTCGAGAGATCAGAAGGACGATCAAAGCGTATTAAAGACACGGAGAATTGCTTCTAATAACCGTTTGACCACACACACCAAACCTTGCATTCAAGGAGGAGATGAAAGGTTTAATCCCAGATCGTTTACCTCAAGCAGTGATGATCTATAAACACCCAGCCGACGGCGCACATTTCACCAATTAATTACAGATCATTCTGAGAAAAGGCAATTAGTTGCAGGGCCCAATTGCTCTCTTCCGCGGCGAGTGATTTACGATCCGTAGTCGACCGTGGAATCAGCAAAACGCCACTTTGTTCGCTGGGTAATGGCTGCTAGCTTGGCATCTTGATGACGTATGGTTTGTAAACATACCTCTTGTTCCTCCAGGCTGGAAGATTCTAGGCCAGACGGACGGATGTAACAGACAACAACAAGAAAATGGCGAAAGTTTTTGCCAATTAAATGCCTTTTCAATTACATACGGTCATATTTCAGACACGAACTTGGAAGAAACTTCATAAAACTTGAAAACAAAACTAGCTGCTAAACTGTGTATACTATAAGGGAAGAGGAAGATATAGCTGAATAAAAAAAGAATGTAAAAATCGCGAAATTATTGAAAATGAAAACACCACCTGACCAGTCAAAATGAAAGATAAAACTTCTGAAAATCAATTAGGCTTTAAGAAAATGGCAAAGAAAATTTGAATGAAGGAAGAAACGGATAACCTTAAAAAAATTGCTCAACGTAACTCAATTTACACAATTAAAACAAAATGGCCTCCAGCTAGCCATTTTGGAAAATCCCTGGTGGGGCGCACCGAAGTTCACCTGGAGTCATTCCTCATGAACATTTACACAGAATTCCTACGTCCCCGTGGAAACCTTTCCTTAACCATCAACTACAGAGAGTTTTCAACCAACTTTCCGTTAAACATTGACAGACTGTATATTATGTCATGTGACTTTTTATTTATGATTTCCGTTCTGTTTTCCACTGCTTTCGTATATATAGGGATTTTGTTGCGTGGATGCTTGCTTTACATCAATGTTCTTTGACACTTGCTTCGTATGAATAATAATAATAATAATAATAATAATAATAATAATAATAATAATAGTCGAATGATTATGTTCACACAACTGGAGACTGACAGGCCGGTTAACCATTAGTTGGCGTTATTCTGCAAGACCACTGACACTAAAATCCCTGATCTTTTTGGTTGTGAATTGTAAGAGAACCATTTGATATATATATTCATGAACAAACACAGACGTACATCTATACAGGTTTATTGATACTATTCTGAAGTCTGTCCAGTCTTCCAAATCACGTTCAATTTCAAAGTGGCAAAAAGAGAAACGGTCAGGTGGCCACTATATAGGCTTGAGTGGACCACTGGCGGAGAGTAACAATCAAAGAACTCTTGAGCATGGAAACAAAACAAAACGAAATATTTTTATTTTTACCTATAGAAAAAAAATGACAAATCTCTCATTTTAGGTTATCAAAATATTCCATCACTATTTTCAACATCAGACAAAAATATATTTTGGTATAATAAGAACGGTATGAAACCATGATTTCCAATTGCCAAAAAACGTTTTTTAGCAGTTAGTGTTTTCCTATAGGTTAAACTCTCTTGTTTTTCGTACTCCCTTATTGTTATAATTCCCATTGTGTCTGAACTGATAAAAATACCATAAAAAGTGTTAGCCCAAGAGATGGACGATACAGTGTACACATTCTATTCAACTGTCAAATTATGCCTTAAAAAAGATTAAAATAAACTTTGTGGTCCATGAACACGTTTCTCTCATTTTATTTTATTTAACACAATTAACCGAACATCATACTACCTACCTCACACCTGTCAATTTCTAATCCAGACATTTTGTGGACACAAGGTCTGCGTGACATAGGAAAGTTTTATTCGTAAACATTTTCCTTGCACTAGAAATACTTGAAAATTCAGTCTAATATAAAATCAGATATTCGCATATCTTACCACATTCTTCGTCATTAACATATTTGACAGGTGATATATTTGCCCAATATACATAAAGGCTTACAGATACAGTCAAAATTTACATGACCAGGAATATTACCTGATCTTTAGATGACCAATTATGTATGTTTTAATAGTGGCATGTCCATTATTAATAAAGCTACTGGAATACAGAAAGTGCATCTCCTTCCGTGTCGATGAACTAATACTATTTTTATGTATGATGAAAAATAAAACTAAATTACATAAAACTTCAAGAAGAGAGATAAGAAATTCACGTTGTGGTGGAAAAAAACAAATATCCGAAGGTCACTTGAATCATCAAATAAAAAGACAAGTTTGTTGAAATAGAAATAAAGGTGGAGATTCAAATACTTTTGAAATGATTAAATGAAAAATTCAGTGTGTGATTTTCCTAACTAGAGATTTTATTTATATGAACTGATCATCAAATTAAATGTTAGCATAACTTAGAGGAACACACTCAAATATTTGAGAACTAAATGGAAAATGACTCTTATGATCTGTAACAAAATTATTACAAAGTTATTCATTTTGTTAATCTATTGATAACCTGAATTCACATTAAATCACATGATTTTTTTTATAAAGTCAACGTAATGTTCTCCATTTTTCCTTTGATTTGTCAAATCTAGCGACACCATTTCGAAGTTTAGAAAAATGAGTAATCAAGAGTTATAGATGTATAAAGGGTGCGTTTTTTTTTTTTCAATCCTTCCCCACCTATGTAAAAGTGGATTTTGAATAAGAAAAAAAATAATACAGTTCACGAATACTTGATAGAGACAACAGGTACAGTGATGATCTTAGTCTGAACAATTGTCAGAAAAAAAAATTAACCATTTTCTGGTTGAGAAAGAATCTTAAAAGTGAAAGTTAAAAGAACGAAATAGAAAATAAAGGCATAAGCCCAATATGTAATAGGTGAACGAAAACATGAGAAAAAAATCTTAAAAGGACAGCTCGTTTTGCGTTAAAATTGTTTTAGCATGTGTCTCGCAGAGAGAGAGAGAGAGAGAGAGAGAGAGAGGAGAGAGAGAGAGAGAGAGAATGAATCACGACGCCGTAGTGGTTCTCCGATGTCATTTAACCGAGAGTAATTGACACGAATGAGATAAATGCTCCAAAGGCATTTCTGTCATTAGGAAGCCCCAACGGGGCTAAAATATTGCTAAAGAGTCCGTGAGTGATGTGCAGGAGCGAGTCGAAACACTCTTCTTCCGGTACATGAAACACAAAATAAGGGGTAAATTTCTATATTGCATATGCTATTGTCTTATATAGTTATTAAACACTAGAGGCGTTTGTTACTGAAATTGTAGCGTCAATGCTGAGTATTTATGAACATATAGGCTACGTACATGCTATCTAGATTCAGCCAGCCTTCAGCTTTATATAGATTTATATAGATTTTTTTGGCATATTGCCAAGCACTGGGGCAACTAAAGCCATTCAGCGCCCAAACAGTAATTGACAGTAAAAGGTTACAAAGGTGTAACATAAGGAAAACCTCGCAGTTGCACTATGAAACAATTGTTAGGAGAGGGTGGACAGTAAGATTGAAGAAAGAATATGAACGGAGGTACAGTTAAAGGGATGAAAGTAGTTGCAGCTAGGGGCCGAAGGAACGCTGCAAAGAACCTTAACTAATGCCTACATTGCACCGAATGAGGTGCACTGACGACACTAACCCCCTACGAGGGCCAGTCCTGAGCTGGCAAGGGCACTTACTCTACAGTAGCCCAATATAAATATATGCATATATACATATGTATAATATATATAAATATATATATCTAGGTACACTGAACCGGGCTAAGGTTCCAGGTTCGAATCCTCAGTGAGAACGGGCAGATGGGCACGGTCCGTTAAATACCCAACCCACTTCTCCTGATTTAAGCAATGAATTAGGTGGGTGCTATATCAGTCATGTTTAGAACATGAAAATGAAATCCTCAGAGAACTTTCTCCTCTACTGGTAAAAGACGTATAGTGGGAACATACAAATAAATTAATTAATAAAAAAAGAAGAAGAGACTATGTAAAGGCCAGTCACGTGCGGCTGCCTTAATGGCCTCAATTATATTAGCCCAAATCCAACGTTAGGAAAGACAGATTGAACCAATTGTTTGAGAGGGTAGGTTACACTAAATACTAAACGAGGAATCAGAAGTTCGATTTCATTATAAATTTTGATGGTTTTCACTATACTACTACTACTACTACTACTACTACTACTACTACTACTACTACTACTACTACTACTACTACTACTACTACTACTAAAAATAATAATAATAATAATAATAATAATAATAATAATAGAAATAACGGACATAGTGAGAAAAATGGACTCCTACGGAGCCAGGAAGCAATCGGAACCGCACACTATAAAAACTATCCAGTCGAACAGGATGACTGTGATAGACAAAAAAAAAAAAAATAATTATGAAGTAAATATTATCACGAATCCACTGCATTGCTGTGCATATAAGCAGAAGACGTATTTAACCAACGGATTTAAACATAAGGAATTGGAAGACAACTGAGAATCAGTGCACGAAGAGCACGAAATAATCAAGAAAATCCTTTGTTATATACTGGGTCAAAAGAAAATGTTAACCCCCGGTTTTCAGCAAATGTTTTTAGGAAGAGGTTTCTGGGCAGCTCTCACCTACTACAAGCATTCCCACTCCTGAGGCGGACATAACGTACGTATGTATGTATGTATTATATTGATATTATAATATATAATATATATATATATATATATAATATATATGTATATATACATATATATATATATATATAATATATTTATATTATATATATATAATATATGTTTACCACATGATATACGTAGATATTATAAATATGATATAGTATATACACTATATACGTACATATATACCTATGTGGTGCGTGTCTGTGTGTATGAGACAGAGCGAGAAAAAGAGAGACAGAATACATCCAGCCATTACAAATCACAGCCACAAATTGATTCGTAAAGGAGAAACGCGAACGTCAGCCAGAGAAAGAAAGACGAGAAAAAAAAATCCCACAAAAAAGATGGCCGACCGTGAGGCGTATTATAAGAGTTGGGGAACCAAGCAGTGACAGGGCTTTGGAGAGAGAGAGAGAGAGAGAGAGCGAGAGAGGGGGGAGGGGGGGGGGGCAGTGTGGGGTTAGGATCTAGCAGTGTTTCAGACTGATATTCAACCAGCCGTGAGCCCGACGGAATCCCAAGGCCCGGGATCATTGTTATCCCTTATCGTACCTGAGGCAAAAGGGGGAGTGGTAGAGGGGAAGGAAAAGGGGTGAGGCGGGGGAGAGGGAGTGAGGAGGGTGTCAGAGAGAGAGAGAGAGAGAGAGAGAGAGAGAAAATT
>NC_087202.1:49706170-49708670 GCF_015104395.2 Macrobrachium nipponense | reverse complement strand
TGACTTAGAAACCCAACGATTGCGAGGAAACTAATAGAGACATTCAAAATACTGAAAGGCATAACAAAAGTAGATAGTAACCTATTCACGTTAAACGAAACCCAGACAAGAAATAATGGATGGAAACTAGATCTGAAGGGATACAACGCATCCCATTGTGGGAACTTCTTCACGCACAAGATATGTGACACATGGAATAAACTGCCACCAGAAGTTGTAAACAGCAGCAGTGTGGAGGAGTTCAAAAGAAAGGTAGACAAAATCATTACAACACTGGGAATGAATTGTAAAACCTGCTCCTAGAGATAAGTGAGCAAATGATGTCTCCTCGGATGGACTACCAAGTCTTTGAGACATCTTAATCCTTGTAACTCCTTGTAACGGCATTGTACGTGGTTCCACGTACCTTACATTAGGCTTCTGTGAAATTAAATGAGTATATATATATATATATATATTATATATATATATATATATATATATATATATATATATATGTATATTTATATATATATATATATTTATATATATATATATATATATATAGTATATATATATATATATATATATATATATATAGTATATATATATATATATATATATATAATGTATGTATATATATATAATCAGGACCACTTCGCTTAAAAGAAATATACAAGATGTGAAAAACTGCATAAAAACAGCACCAGTAAATTGCCATTGTCTTGGTAAAAATTCTGTTTGTATTTGTGTTGAATATACTTTTTCTTGTTTTCTCTTTTGTATAGCTTGCAGTTAAGTCTCTTTTTATCTATTCCGTCGTTAAATTTATGTTAGTTCCATCAATATTAAAAAAAATGGGCTTAATTCTGATGAATTTAACTACCTCTACTGGTTACCTGATGAAAGCCTTGGCTGTAAGATGCTAAAAGATGTTAGAAAAACCTATCAGCTGACACTCCATTTGCTTCCAAAATTACGGCCATCTAGACAAAACACAAACAACAAAGATGCATGTCATTATAAATGTTAAACATTATGTTTTCGTGTTTAACAAACTTCTGTAACAATGAATGTGAAGACGGCACCTTTTTCAAATCAAGGGTGACCATTTGAATTTTTTCTTATTTTAGGTAAGGCTGAACAAATTTCTATTTAATAAAACTAATAGTAAAAGATGTTAAATTTTCGTCACCGCAGACGGTAGTGCGCTCACTGGTTTTTTGCTATTTACGTATATTCATTTAAAAAGAACACAGGTAAGAATGAACACGAAAACATATTATAAAATGATAATAACTCATAGAAAAAAAATTCTATACATTAATAACAACATAGGGCAGTGCGCTCATTAGTTTCTCTCTAATTATTTTCGCTTAATGGACCCCAAGTAAGAATGAACAAGAAAACATCAGTAAAACAATAATCGATAACAAAAATAAATGTAACAATAACAAAGTAATACTCCATACATACATTTTCCACGATTTAACCTCACACCCAAAAGAGTTCAGCGACAAAATGGGGATTGGCAAGCGGAGACCAGTCTGCTGGCTAGTGGCTGATTTTAGCTGCTGCCTCGTCGACCTGAGCCAGCAGGAGAGAGAGAGAGAGAGAGAGAGAGAGAGAGAGAGAGAGAGAGGCATTCCGCTGGCTGTTTTGGTGGGGGAGCGGGGGAGGGCTTACGTTTCCCTAATGCTCCATTCGTAACCCACAGTCGCCTTGTAGAGGAAGAGGGGGGGGGGTGTTTAGAGAGGGGGAAGCCAAAGCCACGCCCGTGGGACTGCTCAAAAAAGACGAGAGCACCTTCATGAAAAGGAAGGATTCGGACGGGAGGAAGAGGCGGTGGCATTCGAGCAGACGGAAGGTAATGGCAATGGTTTGTAGCGCTATTATTGTTATTCAAAACATGTAACACACTCAATTGTTGCAAGCCAAAAGGGCCAAATTTGCTGAATAGGCCCATACAAAATAGACGGCTCCCATACGCAAAAAAAAGTAAGAAAATAGACAAATATCCACAAAAACAACCAATGAATACAAATGAATATACGTAGTTTCCCTTTCTTCGTCTCTCCGTCCTCGTCTCTTTGTTCTCGCAAGATGTTGGCTCTAAAAAAAACGAGAATCTCTCTCTCTCTCTCTCTCTCTCTCTCTCTCTCCATGCGAAATAACTCTGCAGAACATACACGCCTTTCAATTAAACAAATGCAGCGAGTTCTTAGCACTTTTAACCTCCACCAACCACAGCACCTCCTGGATATATTTCAGCCATCCTCAAAGGCTCTAAATCACCGGAATAGCTGACCCAGGAGAGAAAACCACAGCCTTAGATCCATAGCAGTGATTACCTCTTTATTTACGACGTTGCCTCGTAGTTTCTGGTCTTTGTATTTCAACAGAGAACTTTCGCTATCGCAGTTGATCCCTGATCTTCTTTTCCTGCCGATAGCGACCACATTTGCTGAACAGCAGCACCAATATGTAGTAAACGCTCCATGATGTCGAACTTCTTAGTTCC
>NC_087202.1:49693670-49701170 GCF_015104395.2 Macrobrachium nipponense | reverse complement strand
CTGAAACGGTTATAGCAGTAGTGGCTGAGAAATGAACAATTGCATTATGTCTTCAGTAGCTAGCTTGCTGTATGTAGCAGGGTATTTTTTATTTTCCTTGTCATCGGTAGTAGAAATTGTCACTAGACTTAGACAGGAGTAAATGTGTTGTGGTATCCCAAGGTCGGTTGCAAGGTAACATCACTATTATTATTATTATATTAGTAGCAGTAGTACTAGGAGCAGTAAGTGAGGAAGAATTACTACATGAGCTGAAAGTAAAAGTGAATTTGTATAAAACTCTAGATTTCGAGGTAGCCAGGACTCGCCAGGTAGCCACCGTTTCACATAAATCCACACCAGGCAAAAACGCCAGAAAATGCCCCGTGGTGGCCAAACAGAGGAAAAGGGGCAGACCCTCTGGTCATGAAACGTAATTTGCGAACTGCACCCCTTCCTCTGCGGGAACTGGAAAAAACCGACATTACAGGAATATTCGCCACACTCTAAATAGTACATACAAGAAACACAAGAAATAAATAGATACCGAGAAGGAAACACGGGGAAAAACATAATGACAATGTTATTTCACCGAGGAGGTTGGTTTTGGGCCGGGAAGGTAACATAACGACGCCTCGAAAAATAATGTAATTCGGCGCATCGCGGCGTTCGGAGCAGACCCCTGGGGGCTGCATCATCAGGAAGTAATTTGTAGACGAAATAACACGCCTGCGCTGGAAACGCTTGTAGAAGATGGCCCGGTGGGTACACAAAACACGAATCCAAAACAAAGAGATCACACGAAGGACCGGGGAAGACGGGAGGGGAGCGGGAAGACTTCTTTCAATATCCGTGGACGATTGCTGTTCATTAGACACGCAGGAGTTTACACCGGTGAAAATTGATTCCCGCTCCGCTGGATTTGCGAAAAGGGGGGAAAAAGCGGTAAAACAAGCCGAAATGGACACTAGTGTAATGTAGTACTTTTTGCTTGTAGTGAGAATGTAAACATGAACGGTAAGATTACACAAAAATTAACAAACGGACAAAAACACACACACTATATATATATATATATATATATATATATATATATATATATATATATATATATATCATAACAAACGACATTAAAGAAAGCCGTATGCAAAATACTTTTTGATAAATAGAAAATATTTGGGCAACATGCGGGTGTTAAATGTATGTGTGTGTGTGTGTGTGTGGTGTGTGTGTTGTGTGTGTGTGTGTGTGTATCTATCTATCTATCTATCTATCTATCTATATATATAATATATTATATATATATATATATATATATATATATATATATATATATATATATCTGCAACTGATCTATCCCTTGGAAAACTGAGTCTTGATAGAAAGAGTAAAACCAGCACTTGTACGAAAAACATCCTTTATTTTGTTATGCCTACCGGTTTCGGAGTAACTGTCTCCATCATCAGGTCTATGCAAAAAACACAGGAAGAAAAAAAAAATTAAAAATCACTAAATTACAATCGATTATTAGAATGAAGAAATGTTACACAAAGGTTACATTGTATATATAATAAAAAAAGAGTAATGTACAAGCATAAAAAAGGAAAGGAAGCAATATTAAAAAAAGTAAAATACCTGCATCATGAAGGCATGCAAACATAAACACTAAAGATTTAAAAACACAGCATCCCCGTGGACCCCTCGTTGTTACTGAGGGAAGGTTTCAACTTTAAAGTGTAGAGACTTTCTACTATTGCCAGCTCCATGGGGGCCACTCGACTAGAGAGAATGGAAAATGAATCTAACCTTAGAGGGTGATCACTATTTTCTGCGTGATCCCGTATGGCACTGAATGGTGGTTTTGTCTAAAAGCCTGTTTGTCCTAACTGATCTTCCCAAGTGTTCAAACCATCGTACACGTGCTTGGCGCTTTGTTTTTCCCACGTAAATTGCATTACAGCAATTGCACTCGTATTTATAAACAACATGAGACTGTAGTTCTGAGGGTACGATGTCTTTGTACTTAAACAAACCACCAATAGTATACTTAGGCTTGAACACTACCCTAACATTAACTTGAGGATAAAATTCTCTTAAAAGTTTTAGTAGTCTATTTTTAAACAAGAAAAACTCGTATTACCATAGTAAAACATAGTAAAATACAGTACTGCTTTATTGGCTTTTAAAATGGAAACTTTCGGGAACAATAACTTTTCTAGCTGTTTAATAAACATATGTATCTATGAAAGCATTATTAAAACAGTTTTTTTTAAGAAGCATTTCTTTTATAAACTAAAATTCTGAATGAAGACTAAAATAATTTGAGCAAATGTTAAAGGCACGGGTCACAAGTGTACAGACTAAATTGCGTTTATAAACTCAGGGAGTGAATGAAGAAAATTTGGTTGCGAGTCTGTAAAATGTTGGTTTCCTGTAAACTGATGTTGAAAACGTGTTATCGCTGGGTTTACTTACGAGCACGTCAAGGAAAGCCTAAGTATTATTGTTCTCTACTTCTGAAGTAAATTCAATATTTTGGTGTTTTGAGTTAAACTAATCAAGAAACAGGGGTACATGTTCTTCAGATCTAAAAATTAAAAATGTATCATCTACATAACGTCGGTAGAACAGTGGTTTAAAAGAACTGGGACAATTATCTAACCAAACAACTTCGTGATGAGTTAAAAAGGCATTGGCCAAAGTAGGACCGAGAGGGTTTCCCATTGCTACACCATCTTTTTGTTTATATACATTTGCGTTAAACATGAAATAACATTCAGACGCAGCTAATGTGAGCAGTTTGTGTAACTGTTTTCTATTAAAATTACGGATACTGTTGGAGTCATTAAACAAGTTGTTGATGCATATATCAATGGTTTCTGCTAAAGGAATATTAGTAAATAAAGATTTAACATCGAAACTTGCAAGAACACAATTACCTAGTTCTAGATCACAATTTTTTTTGGCAAAGTAAATGAATCTTTAACTGTATACTGATTGCATGTTACAGGAGCTAAAATAGGAACAAGAAACTTTGACAAATGGTAGTTGAAAGTACCTATAGCTGACATGATTGGTCTGAGTGGGACACCTTCCTTGTGCACCTTGGGGAGGCCATAGAGCACTCCAGGTTTAGATCCAGATGTAAATAGATCGTTATAAGTATGTTCATCTAGAACACCCTCAGACTTCAACTTTCTTAAGAACCTGTTAATACTTTCCTCCTTATTGAGTAACTTTAAAAGAATGTCGTCTTTAATTAATTCATATTTAGTGGTCATTAAGGATAAATTGCATCTTACTTAAATATTCATCTTTATTTAAAAGAAGAACCCCGTTGCCTTTATCAGTCGTATCACCACTATGGATTTATCTTTGGATAAGCTTAATAAAGCAGAATGCTCTTCCTTAGAGATATTGTGAATAAAATCGTTATAAGGATCAAAATATGCAGACTGAGCCAGATGCTTCAAGGAGCTTCTGAAATACTGAAAACCTCTATTGTCGGGGTCATAAAATTCATGAGTAATCAATTTTTTAAAAAATATTTCAAAAGTACAAAAGTGTTCAATAAAATCAAGTTTACTATACGAAAGTGCAAACTTTCATATAGTGTATGTATATATATATATATATATATATATAATATATATATATATGATATATATATATATATATATATATATGTGTGTGTGTGTGTGTGTGTGTGTATTATATTCATATATCTAAGATTATTGCTTAATTCATGCCAAACCTATTAGACCATGAAAAATTCCTTTCATAAAGCCTCTCCCAATAACAGCTTCTTATATACAGATACAGAGAACACTTATCAGTAGTGCGTCGAACTCCACTAAACCATCGAGCGCCATTCACCTCAATTTTGCATGCTCTCTCCCGCTCCCTGTATAGTGGGGCCCTTCTTTTCTAAGACCTCTCCCAATCCATTTATACAGTAGGTACTTTCATCTTCAAACTTTCCAAGCATGCAGTTTTCCATCATCATATCATCTCCATTCTTTTCACATGGCCAGACCATCTCAAAACATCGATGCATCTTTTTATCTACTCAAAGTGTTTAGCACTTCTTTGCGTACCTCAGTTCTTACCTTTCAATTTTTGTACCACATTTACTACGCAAACACTTGCCTGCTGGTTCTTCATTCTCATTAAATATTCACACCACTTATATCAAGGAGGATTGGTTAAAATAATATCCCTTCATTCATTCACTCCAAACAAGTCTTTTTCACGAGTTACTCATTTATTCAGTAATGAATATATACCAAAGTTGATTTGTCAGGCGTCTGAAGCATTTTTTCTCCGAAAAAAATAAAAAGAAAACTATATTTGTTTCCTAATCAACGAACCATACTAAATTATTATTGTCATTATTACAAATAGTTTAAGTAGTGGTGGTGGTAGTAAGAAGTAGTGGCAGTATTAGTCATATATATAATCAAAACAGCCTCTACGAGTTCAAAATGGAGACATTTTCCACTGACCAGTGCTGACTAATATGTGTATTAGTAAACACGGTGAAAAGTGCCCATATCAAAACTCGTATATAAGCGATAGGTGAAATTAGAAAGACAAATGAGTGCTACTGGGTGGGTTCTGGGCGAGGAGGCTAAGGTCATCCTCAATGCCATGTGTGAATAAGGAATACTGATAGCCCCAAGGTTACTAGTAACGTACGAATAGAATGTCGAAGGCCGTAAGTCCAATATTTTATTAAGGTAATAATGGTACATAATAGAGATATACAGATATTAGTTTGATGGAATGAAACTGGGTCACAGCATCAGTATGGAATGACATATTACATTTTTTGCTTTCGCTATTTACGGAATATAGAATGGAGTATACAGTTTAGGCCAAAAGCCAAGGCACTGGGACCTATGAGGTCATTCAGCGCTGAAAAGGAAATTGAGAGTGGGTTGGTCTGAAAAGTGTAAAAAGGGGAAAACCTCACTGTTACAACAGGAAATAATTGTCAAGAGAGGGACAATAGCAGGATGGAAGAAAGTTAATATGAATGTAGGTACAGCAAAAGAAATGAAAGGGGTTGAGGCTATATGGGCAGAAGAGACGCTGCAAGGATCTTTAGCAATGCCTACAGTGCTGGAGTGCGCTGACGGCACTACTCATAATTGGGTCGCTATTCATGAAACAATAAGAGCTTTGTTTTCATTTTTAAGAGAGAGAGAGAGAGAGAGAGAGAGAACAAATTATTCATAGGAGAGGAATATCTCATTCACAATAGTAGATGTCAAAGCGACTTTTTTCTTAACACGATGAATGAAATACAATTTTTAAAAATCTACTCCGTATTACTTTTTCTTTAACCACGGACACCATATCGGTATTACTTTTCAACTAAATACAAAAAGCATATAAAGAAAGATTTCGCTGCTCTTATCAGGTGATTACCATTTGAAACAGATTATACAATTTTATTTCAACTGACGGTGATTATCATCAGTTCCAATTTTATTTTAATGAAGGCCGCCTACCCAACTTGGTGCTTACTGAACGAAGTAAATGATTTTTCATTCTTCAATAACAAAACAAGGGGGCAACCGGCAAGTTTTGCTTCAAAATAAAGTTAATTAAACTTAATAAGGGTTTACCACATGACAGGATTCGCTTCTTGTCATTCAGTTACAGCATATTAATAAACAACAAGGCCGCCCCCCCAAAAAAAATTCTAATTTAAAAATCGCTTACCTAAAGAACAGAACCCATTCGTGAAAAATAAACAAAATCTAGCAAATGCAAGCGGTATAATGCACAGGTAAAATAAGAACACCTGCGGGTAATTATTATAAATATATTATAATGGACACAATCATATTAAACGAGCCTGACCATCATTGACTTACAAAGCGAGACTCCACTGAACAGAATGTCCATATTTAAAACAGAGAGAGAGAGAGAGAGAGAGACCAGCTAAATATGAATATGTGCACACAATACCAGCAATGAAAGTCAAGAAAACCAGAGTGATTGGCACTTGTTCTCTCTCTCTCTCTCTCTTAAAAATGGAAACAAAACTCTAATTTTTTTCATAAATATCGACCCCATAATGGGTAGTGCCGTCAGTGCACTCCAGCACTGTCGGCATTGCTAAAGATTCTTGCAGCGTCTCTTCGGCCCATAGCTGCAACCCCTTTCATTTCTTTTACTGTACCTACATTCATATTAACTTTCTAATAATGCTGCAGCAACACAATTCTACAGATCTAAAGTAGAAGGAACGGACGAATTCTGGCACTTGACAGTTCGCTTCGGCAACGTGTCATCTCACAGGACCAGCAAAGGATGAAGTCTGTGACGTCAGGATCAAAAGGGGAACAGTGAAAGGAACCGATGAAAGATGCCGATGCAGCAACACATGAATAGAGTGACCGAGTCATGGCGGCGCATCGTAATGGAAACAGGGACCCCACAAAGAGCCGATTTCAGTGACGGTCGCATTCTGGTGATGAACCTAAATGAGACACGCACTGCATCCGCCGCTGAATCAAGATATGGGCCAAGTCATGAGGAGGAAATTAAAAAAAAGATAAACAATATCCTTTGCGACGGCTGAAACTCAAAGCCTCGCCCGCCACACAGACCGACGTGAAAATTAGACATGATGTACTTGACCACGAGGAGAATTCGATATCATTCCAGTGTCCAGACATGCGGTTACTATTATCATTACTTTAAAGGTAAGCCGGTACCCTTAACAGGAAATGACTTAGAAAGAGCGAGGCAACGGCAAGTAACATGTGAATATACGATAAATCCCCTATGCAAATAACCATCTTGAACAATAAGTCTGAAAGACCGTCGACTGGCGAATCAAGCTTCAACAAAATAAAAGGCTATTTTGTAAATGATAAATGTTCAGTCAGACAAGCAAGTATAGGTGAAAGTAATATAAATATGGTATCCTTTGCAACAACTAAACCTCAAAGGCCCACCAATATATAAGCTGACGAAAAAGTCATTTCCTTCACTGACACTGAAAGTGTGTGTGAGAACACACGTACGGATATACTCGCCGCTCCGAACCCAAGACTGACTTGTCCTACTCTCCTCCTCTTTCATGCAACAACGACAGCATAAACCCGCGGCGAGAATAATACACAATAAAAATCAATGCACCCATAAATTATCTATAAAAAAACAAAGGTCTGGAAATAGCCCCTTTTTGAACAACCTCTGACAGACAATATAGTGAGGTAATGATAGCTATATAGCCTATAATGTAGGAGGTAATTGGCTTCTACCTGCCAATACCCGTTTCAAAGAGGTAGACGTTAATACACCGCCGGACGAAACCTTTTTTTCACGCGTTACCGCCATTTCTCAAAGTGTTTCGCGCCTCTTGATTGCCGTTGCGTGCTGGAGGTGTTCGAAAATGCAATTTACTAGACATGCATTTTAATTTGCTCCATTTTCTATCGCTTTGCCCTTCTTAATCTTAAGGGTTCCTTGTGTTATTTCTGATGTTCTATCAGTAACCCA
>NC_087202.1:49658670-49686170 GCF_015104395.2 Macrobrachium nipponense | reverse complement strand
TCATTTATTAATTTTTTATTATCTTGAATACACATTAACCTGTGCGACTTTATTATTCATAGTTTTGTTATTTCCTTTTTTTTTATACTATGAATGTTCAACTCTGCGAAAACTTGCAAAGATACTTCGTGACCCTTTGGGTTACCTTAATGATCATATAAAGATATAACAACAGGACCGTCTAAAATTGCTGAAAAAATTCAGCTGCATTCAGAGAATGAGGATGGGAGACTCCATGCAGAAATACATCCAGGTTGCGACAGAACGCCCTTTTAAAAATATTTTTATTTATTTATTTTGTTTTTATTTATTCTTTTTATTTTATTTTTTATTTATTTATTTATCTATTTGTTTTTTGTTCTTTTAAAACAATGAGACAGAAATCTGACCCAGGTGTGTAAGGACTCAACTCGAAGTACAATAACGTAAATGTTGACAGCAAACTGAGGTTTTTAATGGAACAGTGAATTTTGTTTTAGTTTTTGCAGCGAAAAACGCGGTGCTCTGCTTATTCGTTTCCAAATCAAGTTCTTCTATCGTCTATTCCGGAGCTGCCAAAGTTTTTTTTCAAAAGAATAAGAGCAATCAGCATGCAGCTCCCACACTAGTCAAGGTTGAGCATTCAGCCTAAGATGACAATGAACATCCGAATCAGAAATCAAAGTTCGAAATAAAGAGACCATTAACCTATCGAATGATATTTTTCATTTACCAGAACCCGCCAACCATAAATCGCTTAAAAAAAAAAAAAAAAAAAATAAAAAAAAAAAAAAAAAAAAAAAAAAAAAAAAAGGTCAGCGCAGAGTGGCATGTCAAGAGAGCCAAAAATTTTCTTTTGTCTTATAAGCCTTTTTCGTCTCTCTTCCTTCATTTCTCGTGTGTTCGTATAATAATAATAATAATAATAATAATAATAATAATAATAATAATAAGATCCCCTCCATGAAAGCCTACAACACCAAGAAATTAAGGGAGAAAACAAGTGAGGTCAATGAAATAATGGGCATAATACAGACCACCAGTATCACAGAAACAAATAACTTGACATATGCAGGAGCAAGATTAGTAGCAGAACTGATGGGAATTCGAACACCAACACCACCAGCACCAACCCAACAGAAACCAAAACAGCAACCTCCTTGGAAAAGGCGACTGGAAAAGCAAATCATGGTGATGAGATCTGACTTGAGTAAACTGAAAGAGATGGCAGAAAAAAGGCTAAGAAGCAAGAAAACAAGGGAGGAACTCAACGAGAAATACAAAGTACAAGAGAGGGGATTAAACAACACAATAGAAGATGTAAAACAGAGGCTTAAGGCCAAAGCACATAAGATCCAACGATACATGAACAGGAATAAGGGATACCAACAGAACAAACTATTCGGAACCAACCAGAAAAGACTATACAGCCAACTAAGAGGGGAAGACAACCACCCAGAAATTCCTGAAGCCGAACCAAGTAAGAGACTCTGGGAAAACATATGGAGCAATCCGGTATCACACAACAAACATGCAACATGGCTCCAGGAAGTCAAGGAAGAAGAAACAGGGAGAATAAAACAAAGATTCACAGAGATCACGGACAGACACAGTCAGACACCCAACTAAAGAAAATGCCCAACTGGAAAGCCCCAGGTCCCGATGAAGTCCATGGATACTGGCTCAAAAACTTCAAGCCCTACACCCACGAATAGCAGAACAACTCCAGCATTGTATCTCAAATCACCAAGCACCAAATGGATGACCACAGGAAGAACATCCTTAGTACAAAAAGACAAGAGTAAGGGAAATATAGCCAGTAACTACAGGCCTATCACCTGCCTACCAATAATGTGGAAGTTACTAACAGGTATCATCAGTGAAAGGCTATACAACTACCTAGAGGAAACAACACCATCCCCCACCAACAGAAAGGCTGCAGAAGGAAGTGTAGGGGCACAAAAGACCAGCTCCTGATAGACAAAATGGTAATGAAGAACAGTAGGAGAAGGAAAACCAACCTAAGCATGGCATGGATAGACTATAAGAAAGCCTTCGACATGATACCACACACATGGCTAATAGAATGCCTGAAAATATATGGGGCAGAGGAAAATACCATCAGCTTCCTCAAAAATACAATGCGCAACTGGAATACAATACTTACAAGCTCTGGAATAAGACTAGCAGAGGTTAATATCAGGAGAGGGATCTTCCAGGGCGACTCCACTGTCCCCACTACTCTTCGTAGTAGCCATGATTCCATGACAAAAGTACTACAGAAGATGGATGCCGGGTACCAACTCAAGAAAAGAGGCAACAGAATCAACCATCTGATGTTCATGGACGACATCAAGCTGTATGGTAAGAGCATCAAGGAAATAGATACCCTAATCCAGACTGTAAGGTACTGTATCTGAGGACATCAGGATGGAGTTTGGAATAGAAAAATGCGCCTTAGTCAACATACAAAAAGGCAAAGTAACGAGAACTGAAGGGATAAAAGCTACCAGATTGGGAGCAACATCAAAACACATAGATGAGACAGGATACAAATACCTGGGAATAATGGAAGGAGGAGATATAAAACACCAAGCGATGAAGGACACGATCAGGAAAGAATATATGCAGAGACTCAAGGCGATACTCAAGTCAAAACTCAACGCCGGAAATATGATAAAAGCCATAAACACATGGGCAGTGCCAGTAATCAGCTACAGCGCAGGAAATAGTGGAATGGACGAAGGCAGAACTCCGCAGCATATATCGAAAAACCAGGAAACATATGACAATACACAAAGCATACACCCAAGAGCAAATACGGACAGACTATACATAACACGAAAGGAAGGAGGGAGAGGATACTAAGTATAGAGGACTGCGTCAACATCGAAAACAGAGCACTGGGGCAATATCTGAAAACCAGTGAAGACGAGTGGCTAAAGAGTGCATGGGAAGAAGGACTAATAAAAGCAGACGAAGACCCAGAAATATACAGAGGACAGGAGAAAGACAGAAAGAACAGGAGGACTGGCACAACAAACCAATGCATGGACAATACAGAGACAGACTAAAGAACTAGCCAGCGAAGACAATTGGCAATGGCTACAGAGGGGAGAGCTAAAGAAGGAAACTGAAGGAATGATAACAGCGGCACAAGATCAGGCCCTAAGAACCAGATATGTTCAAAGTACGATAGACGGAAATAACATCTCTCCCATATGTAGGAAGTGCAATACGAAAAGTGAAACCATAAACCACATAGCAAGTGAATGCCCGGCACTTGCACAGAACCAGTACAAAAAGAGGCATGATTCAGTAGCAAAAGCCCTCCACTGGAGCCTGTGCAAGAAACATCAGCTACCTTGCAGTAATAAGTGGTACGAGCACCAACCTGAGGAGTGATAGAAAACGATCAGGCGAAGATCCTCTGGGACTATGGTATCAGAACGGATAGGGTGATACGTGCAAACAGACCAGATGTGACGTTGATTGACAAAGTCAAAGAAGAAAGTATCACTCATTGATGTCGCAATACCATGGGACACCAGAGTTGAAGAGAAAGAGAGGGAAAAATTGGATAAGTATCAAGATCTGAAAATAGAAATAAGAAGGATATGGGATATGCCAGTGGATATCGTACCCATAATCATAGGAGCACTAGGCACGATCCCAAGATCCCTGAAAAGGAATCTAGAAAAACTAGAGGCTGAAGTAGCTCCAGGACTCATGCAGAAGAGTGTGATCTAGAAACGGCACACATAGTTAAGAAGAGTGATGGACTCCTAAGGAGGCAGGATGCAACCCGGAACCCCACACTATAAATACCACCCAGTCGAATTGGAGGACTGTGATAGAGTAAAAAAAAAAAAAAAAAAAAAAAAAAAAAAAAAAAAAAAAAAAATAATAATAATAAGAATAATAATAATAATAATAATAATAATAATAATAATAATAATAATAATAATACCGGACCAGGAGCAACTATAATTTTATTCTGTCTGTCTGAGAAAAAAAAAAGCATTATGATTTAAAATAATCTGGCAATCGTTCAATTTCAAAATGACTTGGCATTTTTGTCATGAAAAATATCATTCTGAATATTAACACTACCAAACTGCCTATCTGTCGAATGAATTTCCTGGTAAGTATCCTAGAAATACAATGGTTTTATTAATAATGAAGGGAAATGGTTACATCAAAGGAGAATGGTTGTCAGAAAAATACATATGTATCAACCAACTTACTTATTTCGTGGAGAGAGAGAGAGAGAGAGAGAGAGAGAGAGAGAGAGAGAGAGAGAGAGAGAGAGAGAGAGGGTGGTAAAAGTTTCTATTTACGATGATAATTTACGAAAAAGCTATGAATGAAATTTTTAAATGGGTAAAAGCTTTGAATCCAGAAAATAGAAAAAAAATCGGTATCGCTCCTCTTTAGTTTAGAAAACAATAAATAACTTAAAATCATCTGGAAATCATTCCCTTTCAAAAAAACTTTTAATTTCGGTCTAAAAATGTAATTCTGAATATTAGCATGAAACTGTCCATCTCTCGAATGAATCTGTAAATAAATATCGGAAAAAGACAATAAGGTTTTAGTAATAAAACGCGGAAATGGGTAAATTAAGCCACAATGGTTACGTCAGAAAATACAGACAAAAGTATTAGTCAGTTCACGAGGAGAAAGAGAGAGAGAGAGAGAGAGAGAGAGAGAGAGAGAGAGAGAGAGAGAGAGAGAGAGAGAGAGAGAGAGAGACGGGTGGTAATAGCTTCTATATAAGACGATAATTAATGTTAATACTGTATGATAAAGCAATGAAAGAAAGTTTTTGAGAAAAGTAAAAGCTTTTATTACTAAAAACAAACAAGAGATCGACATCATTCATACTTCAAATGTTAACTTTAGACTATAACCTCAATCCGTTACTACAACACTCAGTTGCATAAATTCAAACTATAACCATAACTTCAAACACGAACCCAAACCTTCAAATTATGGCCTGCCACTAATACAAAACTTTTCCTAAAAAGCAAGAGATAACATATCTAAGTCACATATCGAAAAAAAAGAAAAAAAAAATCTTGACCTACAACTTTCGTTAGTTTTTTCTTTTTATACCTTTTTACTTATCAAAGAAAGTATTCCAGAAATTATATATTTAGCCGGTCTTTTCTTTGACTTCCGAAGTAAATGTCATTAGTGTTAACAGGACGAAAATGATCAAGAGATTCCGTACCGTCCGCTTCAGTAATAATCTATTTGAATAGATACAATAAACCTTTTTAAAGAGACCATTATCTGTTTCTAAATATCTCACCAGCAACGCTAAACCTGTTTGTCTTCCAATTTAACTGACATCATGTTATTTCGATCATGAGGGAACCGCCACCTGTCTCATTTTTTCTCATTTCTCAACTGTATGTTTGTTTGTTGGTTAGTTTATATTTATGCGTTTCTTACTTTTACCCGTTTTTATTCGAATTATCATCTTTATTTACTCTAATTATCGTCTTCTGGCTCTGTTTTTCCTGGCTCCTTTTCTAAACGCTCGTAACTTAATGGACTTTATTATTATTATTATTATTTTTTCTCTCTCTCTCTATCACAGTCTCCAATTCGACTGGGTGGTATTTATAGTGTGGGGTTCCGGGTTGCATCCTGCCTCCTTAGGAGTCCATCACTTTTCTTACTATGTGTGCCGTTTCTAGGATCACACTCTTCTGCATGAGTCCTGGAGCTACTTCAGCCTCTAGTTTTTCTAGTTTCCTTTTCAGGGATCTTGGGATCGTGCCTAGTGCTCCTATGATTATGGGTACGATTTCCACTGGCATATCCCATATCCTTCTTATTTCTATTTTCAGATCTTGATACTTATCCATTTTTTCCCTCTCTTTCTCTTCAACTCTGGTGTCCCATGGTATTGCGACATCAATGAGTGATACTTTCTTCTTGACTTTGTCAATCAACGCCACGTCTGGTCTGTTTGCACGTATCACCCTATCCGTTCTGATACCATAGTCCCAGAGGATCTTTGCCTGATCGTTTTCTATCACTCCCTCAGGTTGGTGCTCGTACCACTTATTACTGCAAGGTAGCTGATGTTTCTTGCACAGGCTCCAGTGGAGGGCTTTTGCCACTGAATCATGCCTCTTTTTGTACTGGTTTTGTGCAAGTGCCGGGCATTCGCTTGCTATGCGGTTTATGGTTTCATTTTTCAGATTGCACTTCCTACATATGGGAGAGATGTTATTTCCGTCTATCGTTCTTTGAACATCATATTATTATTATTATTATTATTATTATTATTATTATTATTATTATTATTATTATTATTATTATTATTATTATTGTTGTTGTTGTTGTTGCTGTTGTTTTCTTCAAATGGGATGCGATTTTAAATTCCAAATATTCTTCTTCTTTCTAGATGACCTGGGAGATGACTTGGAAATCGACCGGGAGTAGAGTGATGGACGACGATGCTCCCCACAGTGACAGACCTGTTAGACCAGGTAAGAATGGACCCCTGAATATATATATATATATATATATATATATATATATATATATATATATATATATGTATATATAACTATATATATATATATTATATATAAATATATATATCTATAATATATAGATATATAGCCTACATATATCTATATATACGTATTTATACATTTGTGTGTATATAGGCCTATATATATATATATATATATATATATATATATATATATATATATATATATATATATATATATATATGTATATATATATATATATATATATATATATATATATAATATATATTATATGTATATATGTACGTATGTATGTATGATACATGTATGTATTATGTATTTGAGCGTGAAATGATGAGGATATGAAACCTTGTAAATATTCGCTGATATCTATTACTACCAGGCAAACAAAAACAAACACACATTAGATTTGACATATTCAACAACCCCCCTTATCATTCGACTGTGCAGGAGACTCAGGAGACAACGCAGGCGCCGCGGGCGCGGGCGTGGGCGGGAGCAAGTCTCGGCGGAGGAGGACGGCCTTCACCTCGGAGCAGCTCATAGAGCTGGAGCGAGAATTCCAAACCAAAAAATACCTCACGCTCAGCGAAAGGTCCCATATTGCTCAGACCCTTAACTTATCTGAGGTAGGTAGGAATTATTATTATTATTATTATCATTGTTATTATAAACTCTCTAAAACAATAAGCAAAAACATACACATTATATTATAAGAACATGGATTTTATATTTCTACAGTAAATACTGGATATTAATATATTTCTCATGAAATTTTAATATGTTTCTCATGAAATTTTAATATAATTTTCATGAAATTTTCATATATTTATCATGAAATTTTAATTTAATTCTCATGAAAATTTCATATATTTCTCATAAAATTTTAATATATTTCTCATGAAATTTTAATGTATTTCTCCTCATGGGATATTTTTAAATCGTCTTCCCTAAGAGTCCTCTAATTCTTGGAAGCTTGTTTGGCCAACTACCAGGTTTTCTGGCCTGTGCCATATGATTCTGCGTGTATTTTGGTGAACAACCACGTTTAAATTCATGCAGAGTAAAAGAACAATTATTATTATTATTATTATTATTATTATTATTGCTGTTGTTGTTGTTGTTGTTGTTGTTGTTGTTGTTGTTGTTGTTGTCGGATAAAAAAAGACCCTTAAAATGTGGAATATTGACAATGTATTGGGAAAAAAATTAGCTATAATTCTATTAGTTCTTTACAGTAAAAAGTTTTTGCAGATTTTCCCAATACACCTTCAGCCTTCCACTTCTCAAAGGTCCTTTTCCCTGTCGCAATAATAATAATAATAATAATAATAATAATAATAATAATAATAATAATAATAATAATAATAATAATAATAATTACCACCCGGTCGAATTGGAGGACTGTTATAGACAAAAAATAAATAAATAAATAAATAATAATAATAATAATTAAGAAACCTTTTCCTAAACTCATTGCAGGTCCAAGTGAAGATATGGTTCCAGAACCGCAGAGCGAAGTGGAAGCGCGTCAAAGCTGGGCTAGTCTCGGGATCGGCGGCAGGCGGTAAAAACGCTTCTTCCGGTCACAAGATCATCGTCCCCATTCCAGTCCACGTGA
Organism: Macrobrachium nipponense; assembly: GCF_015104395.2. Lineage (NCBI taxonomy): Eukaryota > Metazoa > Arthropoda > Malacostraca > Decapoda > Palaemonidae > Macrobrachium > Macrobrachium nipponense. Next base: position 49,678,031 of record NC_087202.1, on the reverse strand, counting down.
ACAGACTTTCCAACCTCTCCCAGTCGCAACAGATGGAAAAGTCATCGAACACGCCAGGTAAGACTCCCGTATCTTTTTTGTGTCTTAGAGAACGCAGCTCATAAACAACATTTTTGTAAGACGAGAACGTAACTGGTAAATCTTGGAATTTTATGTATCCTAAATACCCAGCTAATGAATGAGATAGGAAAATTTCCCGTATCCTTTTTGCGTATAGAGAACGTAGCTGATAAAATAATTAGAACATTACGAACGCAACAGGAAAAACTTGGAATTCAGGGTTCCTTAATATTTTGTATACCAAATACGCAACTTGTGAACATAAAGCGGAAAATATCCATACTTTGAATGATCTGAAAGCGGATAACAATGAGGGCTTAGTCATTCCCTTTATTTTGCGTACAGTTACGAACGCCACGGTAAACAAACGATTGGTAACTACCTTTAGCTTTGGTGGTGAGCACTACTGGCAAACAAAAAATTGATAATTTTCTTGTATGTTAAGAGTGCAACGCTTAATCATTTCCATAAGAACATGGTAATTTGATTTATTTTTTATGTTAAAAAGATAGAGCTAAACAAATATCTAATAACTTTATTTTTCTTTATAGAAAATGTTATAAAATGTGTCTTGTAATCTTCACAAATCTTTTTACATACCAGTCTCTTCATTCTTTCTCACGCAAACTGTGAAATAAATGTCTCATGAACCCCTAATAATTTCAAAATTTATTTTTGTACACAGATATTTTCAAGGTTTCTTAACAGCAAGAAACTGTCAGTTTTCTGAAAATTAATTCTGTATGCAGAAAACACAACTTGTAAAAAAAACGTCGTTTGTAAGCTCACATGTGAACCTGTCTGAGAGATAAATCATGACTAGATAGAGGAATTCGCATTACTATTTAGTACTGCAAACGAATTCTTGAGCTGTCTTTTGTGCCCTACTAGATCCAAGCTTGAATTAGATGTTAACGTATCAATACTAATTATTATTATCGTTATTATTATTATTATTATTATTATTATTACATCCCCTCATGAACGCTGCCTCCTCTTCTTCCAGGAGTGACTACGGGAGGAACGGGAGGACTGAGCACGCCCAACCCATCCCAGCTTCCAACCATAAAACCGATGGACCCCCAGTCCAGCATCCAGTCCAGGCGGTCAGCCTTCCAGGGTCTTCCACAGTCGCTGCCAGTCTCCCTCAGCCAGAGTATGGCCCAGCCCTCCCTTCCGGTCTCCCTGTCCCAAAGCATGCCCCAGCCGCTGCCCGTTTCCCTGCAGCAGACTCTGCCGCGACTCAGCCACGTGCCCCCGTCTCTGGCTTTGTGAAGGGAAGCGTCGGACGTGGAGGCGGTCTTGAATGCTTTAACCAGATACTACGGCAGAAGAGGAGAGGCTCTCTAAACGGAACCGGAGGGAAGTCGCGAAGTCACTTCGATGATGAGCGTTTTCGTAGACCTTTTCCCTAACAGAAGAAAACTGAATCTATTCCGCTCTCTCTCTTTTTCTCTCTCTCTCTCTCTCTCTCTCTCTCTCTCTCATCAGCAATGTCCCTGGCCATCCCACCGCGTTTTTTTACCTCAAAAAATGCGCCTTTCCAAAATACGTGGTTTTATTACAAGAATCGCAAACAAATTCAACAAAATAAAAGAAGAAAAATCGGAAACAAACTTCCAGTAAATTTCTGCAATCCAGTGTTTAGTTAAGCGGTTATGAAAACAATTTCCAGTCGCTGACCAAGAGCAAAAAGTTAGATGAACCACATAATAACTCCGAGTCGCTTCCACAGGGCAAACTGTTGTCAAACGAATGGCAGAAAGGCCATAGCCACTAACTGTAAGTTCTGTTGACAAAACGATACAACGGCCTGTTATGCCCCAGCTTACATGTTTGGGTGTAGGGAAAAGGGGTACAAAAACATGCAAAACAAACAACCCCACAAAACACATCCCAAACACTCTAACTTGGTGTTGAGAACGTGCATTAAGGAGCAAAACAAACGCCCGCCCAGAGAAAATAAACCGATGCCCAAAACCCGAGCGAAAAGAGGTGCTGGCCGGTTGAACGGACCGCGTTCGCCTATTCGTCTGTCGTGAACGCGATTCGTCGTTAGTGTAATTGGGACTCAAACTGATTCATAGTTTCTATGATGGTAGTACATATTATACATAAACACATATATAACTATGCATACACACTCACACACACACACCACACACACACCGACCACACACCACACACATATATATATATATAATATAATAATATATATATAATATTAATAATATATAAATATAATTAATATATAATATATTATAATAAAATATATATAAGACTAATTCGAAAACCTTACCTTATAGATTTCAGTGAGCGTTTGCTCGACCGGACGCTTAACAGTTACCTGAAAAGAAAAGAAGAAAATATTAAAATCAAATCTGAGAGAGAGAGAGAGAGAAGCGAGAGAGAGAGAATATGGTTCTCAAGTGCATTGAACTGGAACGAATTACGCCAAGGAGATAAACGGCCAGGTAGTTTTTGTATATAGATCTTTTTTCCACGTACACGACTTCTGAGTGAAGTCAATCAGAGCTTAAAGAAGTAAAATGGATTTTAAGAAAAGAAATATTAAGCTTTAACTGAATATTCGTTATTCTAGGTCAAGTCAGGCGCTATCCCCCAGCCCCATTGCTATTCCCAAAGTTCTTACTTTCACCCCAGCACTAATTTTCATTCCCAATGCCCATTCCCCTTCCTCAACTCTCATTCCCATTCCTTACTCTTACTTCCTCGCCCCAAAACCCATTTTCCTTCCTCAAACAATCTATTCTCTTACTTTACTTACCTTTCCCTCCACACTTATATTCTTCGACAGTCAATTTCTCCACAAAACACAGCTTCTAAATGAGATTGTCAGAGGAATCTATAAATCCATATAAATGCATACACATATACATACACACACACACACACACACACCACACACACACATATATATATTATATATATATATATATATATATATACATATATATATAATACATTATAATATATATTATATTAACTATATAATATATATATATATATATATTCCTCTAACCTTCACTTCCTTTCCGCAATCTCCAATTGCCCACGATAAATTTCTACTTGCCAGTTTCCAGCTTCCTTCCCCGACTCTCTTATTCATTTCCCCAACCCATTTTCCCCTCTGTTCCAAAATCCCGTCCTTCCCCAGTCCAATTTCTTTGTAAATATGAAAAAAAAACTTAGTTACTCTATGAAGAGATACTGTTGTGTTGTCGGTGATTAAACTATTTGTAGTTAGAGTTGTTTAGAAAACAACGCCAAGAAGATGCATTTGCCAGTGTCTGTAAATATTGGAATACAAAACACAACGCTGGATGCTTTACACTTCCCCCTCCCCTGTTTTTGTTTCTTGTTAGAAAGAATTCCACAGTGCATCACGGTGATTAAAAAGTCACGTTTTTGTTCCTTTTTTTCTAGGAGTCAATTACAACGGGTTTAACAAAAAAACAAAAGAAAAACTCGTTGTGTTTCTTTTTTTTTTGTTAGATCAAAACAAACTAAGGAGGTTGAAAACCAACTTTCTTCTTTCACTGTTTTTGTTTTCTGGTTGGAATCAAAACGCACTATGCTTTACATCTATGTATTCTTTTATTTACTGTGTCGTACACTTCATGCATATTGATAAACTGTATAATTTATAATCGGTCTTTGAAAAAATGTATTTAACATTGCTCACTTTGCCTTAGCGTAAAGCTATGGCAGATGTTGTCGAGCTGTTTAAAATGAATTTTTTTCTATGTAAAAAGATTAATGATAATATTAAATAAAATATTAATTAAGACATTCTGCTTTTTATTACTGACTCAATTACACCTATCTTTAAAGCACATGTAGATGGCAGCGGCATGTTGCTGAAGATTCTTCTGGTTAAATGATGAAACAGCTGATGCCGCCCAAGTTTACTGCACATGAATATATATAATATATATATTATATATATTTATATATATATATATATATATATATATATACATATATATATGTGTGTGTGTGTGTGTGTGTGTGTGTGTGTGTATCAGACAGTAAATGTACATTTACGCTAATCAAGACATGCATATAGTACATCCAATAAAAATAAGTAGCAAAGCACCGTGTCTATAAATCCTCCTTGTTATGCTAGGAGACTGGTCCCTTCATCTTACGAGGGAATTCATCTTTCCTACCTATACATTGCTGCCGCATCCTCTGGTTTCCAAGCCAAGACTCCGCCATTCTTCCTTGAATCGGTTCAATACATGCAGTGTTACACGAGTACAACATCACCATCTCTTAGTACCTATAGCCGCTAAAAAACTTGTCCCAGGTGGCCAATATTTTTCCACAACATTCGTGCAAAGTTGAGGCCACTTATATGTGATGGGGTGATGTTATACCCTCATGAACACGAACTTCTGCGTCTTAAAATGTGCCACATGTAGAAGCCCATTAGTAAGAAGTTTGACTGCAAGACGCTGAAAGGTGTAGAAAAAGGCGATAATATGACATTGCCTTATAATGCCGTTGAAGATCAATGAATTTCCATCAGTCCTGAACGATATATTGTGACAGATTTCTACCTGTAAATAAATTAGATAATTTTGGGATGTCTTTAAGGCATTAGGAAGAGGTTGGTACATTCGAGAAGCGGTTGGTAAAGGATTATTTGAGACGAATGCGGTCTACGTATGCAAACAGGGGCCATACACCCTAAATCCTACTCCTGACCGGAGAAAATTGATTGGAATATAAAAGAAATAATAATGTTTATTTCTTTTACCGATGTTCGAACACAGACACATTTGAAAAAGGAAGGAACAGATTCATAAAATAGAGTATTTCTGTTAAAGACACTCAACAATGTGCGAAACAGAAAATGATAGAGACTTGGTTTGTCAGCCGTTCGTCGTAATGCAGGCAAATATCTCAGAAAACAATGTATGAGAATATAAAAAGGCCATTTCCTAAATGAGCAAGGTTTATATTTGAAGTATAATGTAGAAGTATCTCCAAAATGAGACAGTTGTGCGTCTTTTCAACGCAATACAAGTACATATCGTGTATGACATGAGAGTTTACTTCTAGCATGATCCAGTAAAGGTCTCAGATGGCTCAAGCGTATGTCCTAAACATAATACAAGAGCACAACGGCGTTTTCTTTAATATAAAATGTTTATATCACAAATAAAACAAGCGTATGTCTTTCTTGCAAATGTATTTCATAACTGAATCCGGTGTATACTATACGTACTGCTTGAGGTGAATAAACAGTTCTAAACAATCCAGTCATATGTTCAAATAATAAACGTACTTCATATAACATATAACATCTAAATGTCCTGAATGAACTGCGTCTTAATCCTAAAACAAATGATGGTATTGAACGATGACGGTGGACGTCTTGAATTTAACAGTTGAATAAACAAGATGAATGTCCTAAATAAAGCAGGTATGTATCGTATGAAAAATAAACCTTCTTTTTATATTACCAGATCTATTAATACTCTGATTTTAAACTTGGGACCAGAAACTACAGATCTCAAGAACCTGGAGTCTATTGGTCACATTCCCCAATTTGTGTTGTAGAAGCTACAGTGATCTTTAGCAATTTCCTGACATTCTTGGACGGGCTTTCCACTGAAATGGATTCAATCAGTGGCGTCATTTCAAGGGGGAGGGAGGGGGCGGGAGGGGGCGGGAGCAAAGGTTTAGAACTTTTGATATGGGTGGGATGGCGAGCAAAGCGAGAAAATTGGTGTTAGGGGGAGGGCGCTTACAGTGCCCCGACCCCCGGGAATTTTTGGAAATTTGTGCGCAATTTGGAGTATTCTGATCCATATAAGAGCTGTATTGAGTTAATAAAAGCAGCAAACTGGTGTCACCACACACAAACGCATATATATATATATATATATATATATAATATATATAATATATATATATATATATATATTATTCCTATAAATATATAGTAATAGAATTAGAAATAGGAATGACAATATTTATTAAACAATTGAAGGCTAAATTAGTATAAGTACTGATTTTCTTGTTAATCAGAAACAAGGGGAGACAGGAAAATTAGTATTTAGATTAGCTGAATTTCGAGATATTTCAGAGAGAGAGAGAGAGAGAGAGAGAGAGAGAGAGAGAGAGAGAGAGAGAGAGCTGGATGGGATGATAACATTGGCATGACGAAAAAATGCGTACTTATTTATGCAAATGAAACAGCTGGATGAGCGAGTGAATGGATGGAGTGAGTGAGTGAGTGAGTAGGCGCCCGTGGGTGGACAAAACCCCGAATGAGGAGGGGCCGGCTCACAGTCCCTGTCCCACATATTTTTCAATTTACACGAGAGAGATAAGGCGTGCTCAACATAAGCAGTACACAGACACACACGCACGGACACTTAAGCACGTGAACCGGCCACTTAGAACACAAGAGGAAATAAAAAGCGCCGTTGATGACAGAGCGGCTTTCATTGTAGGCGATTGGCATGAACGCCAGAGCCAATCTATCCATTCATTCCCCCGTCTCTCTCTCTCTCTCTCTCTCTCTCTCTCTCTCTCCGGATCCGGCACTCCCTCTCTCTATTCCCATCCCCTCCCCATTTCCTTTCCCCCTTCCCTCCCTCCCTCCTATCTCTCTGTGCCTCCATAGGCGTGTAACCTTGTTATGGTGAAAGAGGAGGAATCATGCAGTCATTTTCGCTCAAGACAGATGTTTTCTGGTCAACTACATTTCCTGCAATTTTCAAAGAAAATTGGTCCCAATAACAAGTCTGTTCATGTGTATGAATGCTGTAGTAGATCACTGACCTCTCCTTAGCTAGGATCGTGGTTCGATCCCAGCCTGCCTATAACACTAGACCCAGCTATCTACTGGCACGAGCGTTGTCTGTGGTGGGCTAGCAATCTCATATTTAACGATTTGCTGAGATACCAGAGGAGGGCGCCGTGCCCTCTAAAGGGCCCGTCCACACTAGGACACATTGTTTGCAAACCATGTTTCCTAATGTGGACAGGCCTTAAAGGTGTGTTTCAACTCTTCTTCATGGTACGAAAGAAAAGGAAAATACTGAAGTTGCTAAGATGAACTACTTCCCTGATGAGTGCGACTTGAAGACAAATTAACGGATGAGAAAAGTGGACAGAAGTGGTCAACTGTTAGTAACATCAAGGTCATCCGAATTTTTCTTTTATTAGGGCATTTTATTCAAAATACAAATATTCTAGAAAACTGAACATAACTCACTCATAATTAAATCGTATCCTTTCTGATGAAAATATACTAAATCATTATATTCATTCTTAATGCTTTATGTACTTATCAGTAATTATGTACGCAATAGGTATATTTTTTACCATGTTATTTGTTTGTAGAATCATAAATCGAAGATTGTATGATCATGAAATATGGAAGCAGGACGAAAATGTCTAAGGTTTCTCGAAAATAGACAACAAAAGCAATCATTTTTGCTTCGTAGAAAATGATAGCAAATAATGAGTAACCAAGACAATAACCTCACATTAAATAATTACTACTGCTTTTATTAGTAACATTCACCTACGTACAAGAGATCTATTCATTTCTCAGAAATAAAATACATGAACGAATAAAAAAAAGAATGACATGAAATAAGACTTCAGCTTACAAGAAAGACTTTATAAATTAACAATGAAAAAAGCTAAAACTCTGTATTCACACTTCTCAAAGAAAACTTCGAAACTATCACAAAGCTACGGAAAGGTTATCTGGCGTTTTTCACCCAGATACCTCACGGCGACGCACCGCCAAATGTCAGCAATAGCAAAGACTTATTTATGCTTGAAAAAAACTTTGGAAGTTAGGAAGTTCCAGTATGTGTCTTCAGAGTGACATCATTCATAACTCATAAAAAGCGACTAAAAGTGAAGGTTGTTCCGACAACTTACAAAAGGTTGGAAGTTCGGTTTAATATCATAGAATTAACTGAAGCCTTAAATCTCTACACACATGTAAAGGAATAAGACTGAATCAAATATGTTACCAGTAACAACGGAATGATTGTAGCTCCTTTCGTTATATTAGGCTGGACTTCTGCCAGAGCGGTCTCTTTCTATAATAATCAATGTTAATAAAGCTAAAATCAGGAAGAAATCCCATAACAGTTTTAAACGAAAATTCTTATTTTGCATGGAAGTATAATTTCCCAACCACAATGATTCTGATAAAGGGATATTTCACCATAAAAAAGGACTAAGTAGTTGTCCCTTCATTGTATGTGTACATGCATAACAGTAAATAGATATACATATACATTTACAAATACATATACGTATATGCAGTATATATATATATATATATATATATATATATATATATATATATATATATATATATATATATATTATATATTGCTACTTTCAAAATGCATGTTTCCCCTCTTTGAAATGTCATGTAGATTGTGTAACATTTTTTCAGATTCCTGGATAGCTTAGAATAGGATGTTTTAAAATGTGTGTTCAGATTTCGCATTACATGTTGTAAAAGAATATATATATAACGTAAAAAGAGAGAGATTTTCTCTTTGTCCGTTCGAAGCTATGAATGTTTAACTTTTATGTCAACACTGTAAGATTAGAGGGTCTGCGAGATCCGTTTGCTTTCCTAAATCTGTCAACGCATGTGATAGCGAGAGAATTGAGTCTTGCGTTGTCATCAAAACATGTCAATCTTAATTGTCGCTCAGCCTCCGTTTCGATCGAGTAGAGTACGTCTTTTTTTTAACAGACTCGTCTTGTACGCGTATGTCTTTGATCAAAACCACGTGCATGTTACACATTTCTTTATGAAGATTGCTTCAGATTTCAAAGCTACTGGAAGCATTCGTGACAAGAACGTTTTGTATCATATCTGCCCTGTCCAGTTTTCGCAAGGGAAGAAGATTTTATTCTATCATAGAACCTCGAGGCATTAACTTCTCTCTCTCGCTCTCTCTCTCTCTGTCTCTCTCTCTACTCGACATCATTGAGATTATATTAACGTAACGTAAATTGGTCACTCATAACGTTTTAGAATTTCATATTTGATATTTCTTAGAGTTTATTTAGTGTTATTTAGTTTCTTTTGTGGAATCTGAACAAACATTGTTTTGTAACGGCGCCTGGTTTTTGTGAAATTGTGTCAGACAAGACTGCAGCAGAGAAAGAAGTTGGTATACCAAAAAGGTAAAGTGTTATATTTTTATTAGTTGCAACTAATAACGGATAGGAATTGTGTTTAACTAATAATGGATAGGGAGTGTGGTTAACTAATAATTGATAGGAACTGTGGTTAACTAATAACAGGTGGTTATGAAGGTTTGGTAAAAACTGTTGGTTACAGTGTTTTGAGTGAAAAAGATTTACACTTTTACACATTGCTGATTTTTTTTGTGTGTTTGTGTTTGTTCCATTGTTTGTGCACTATTTCATTTTCTTATTGAAGTGTGTCTTTTTATTTTTGTTTTCGTTTGCATTCACAATTTAGTTATTTTCATTGCTTAATCATTGCACATTTAATTAAATTTAACACTTGTGAATTAATTTGCATTTACTTAGATTTCTTTTCGAGTTTTATTATTGTTTAGCACTTGTGAATTAATTTCAAATTTTAAATTATTGCCTAACGCTTTTGAATTTTGATTGAATTAATTTTCTTGAATTCTGTGATAAATTAATTTTGATTTAATTTTACTTAATTTGATTCAAGAATTAATTAAACTTTACTTTATTTTCAAGTAACAGTAATTTTCCCTGATATTGTGAATTTCACTTATAAATTTTTTATTTAATAATAAATTTTTGTATTTAAAATTTTTATAAGTATTTTATTTTTATCCCAGTATATTTTCATTTGATTATATTGATGATAGGTAGAAACATAGAGTGGTAATTGATTTGCTTTCCTTCAATTTACTTGAAGTGACTTAGAACCAGGGAAGTACTTAGACTTCTGAAATCAGGGAAATACTTAGAGTTTTAAAGTTGTTGATGGAGTGATGCCCTTTGATTAATTTAATTACTTACAAGATTACCTCACACCTGTTTTGATGAACTTAGTCTGATTTTCTGCAATACTGGTAAGTGTTAAGGGATCACTGTTGCTTTTAGAGTATTCAGTCGTTTAAACGTGTTATGAGGGTTCAGGTGTCTGGCTTTTGTGAGGTAACAGTAAATGAATGGTAAGGGTAGTAACCAGATACTTGGCACATCGTAACAATATATATATATAGAAACACACACACACACACACACACATATATATATATATATATATATATATATATATACATATCTATATTATTTATACTATATATATGTATATATTTGTAAACCTCATGACTGAGTGGATTAGTTTCTGCTGCCTCTATACATCAAAGCCTCAAGGTAAAAGTTAGAATCCCCGTCGGGCCAGAAGCACTTGTCACACACTTATCATACACAAATCCCTTTTGGTGTCAGATATCATCAAAGTCAAGTGAATTCGACGGTGTTAGCCTCCAGCAGGTCTTATGATGGGATGAAGTTGCCAGCCCCATGCCTTCCTCTGACTCCCTGCTACCAATTCGTAGGAAGGTCGACTATGAGAGAGAGAGAGAGAGAGAGAGACGAGAGAGAGAGAAGAGAGAGATTTGAGAGAAGGTTTAGTATCCAGATCGTAAACAACATTAAATCAGAACCCTATTCAGAGGGAGGAGCCATTTTTTTTTTTTTTCACCTCTCCAGCACAAGTTCATCAATGATATCCTGTTTTCTCCTCGTATCCCTTCACTTCCTATATATATATATATATATATATATATATATATATATATATATATATATATATATATATATTTAGACATATATATACATATATATAATATATACATATATATATATATATATATATACATATATATATATATATATATATATATATGTATATATATATTTATATATAGATATATACATATATACATATTATATATATATATATATATATATATATATATATATACTATATATATATATATGTATATATATATATATATATATATATATATATATGTACATATATATATATAATATATATGTACTATATATATATCATATATATATATATATATATATATATATATATATATATATATATATATATATCCATCTGGACGATCATGGACCACGGGTGCGCTTCCAAGACACCCCCGGTGGAGTCCCGGACCACCCTTCGCCTCCTCCTTCTTCGTCACTGGCGGGGGTGGGTGTAAAGGGGTGAAAGAGGGGGGGAAGCGGTTTGCTGGGGTGGGGTGAGGCATCATTAGACCTCTTCAGGCTCGTTATGCCGCCATTAAAGTTATTGGACTAAGAGGTGGGTCGACTTTGAGCCATATTTGTCAAGTTTAAATACATTACTTTTTGTCTGAGTAGGTTTATCTCCCTCTGTGCGGACAACGATAACATAAGCTGCAACAGCAATAACAACAACAGCAACAATAATAACAGTAACTTGCAGATTACACATGTGACTATATACCAGGAACTTTCTTAATCATGAAAATACGAGGAAGATTAAGTGTACATTCCCAATGAATATTAGAAACAAAATATACGGCCTACCACTTATAAGAATAAAATAAGGGCAATAGCAGAGAAGACAAATAAAGATATTATTAATACTTGAATGCAGTGAAAATAATGATACTGCATTTGGAAATTTTTAAGACATTTTATTAAAGAAATCAAATTGCAATGTAAATTTGAAACCATTAACAATCTCCCGATGTCATTAACAAAAATGTCAATTGCAACTGAAATATCATCCTCTGAGGTAAACCTTCGACCATGAAAAATAGATGAAGGTCATAAATAGAAGGGTCAAAGGGTAAGGTCAGCCAGAGGCCCCAACTCACGGAATGTGGCCAAGATGCGAAGACAAAAAGAAAAGAAAACAAGTATATAATACGCCGAAGTTTCTTCGGCGCAATCGAGTTTTCTGTACAATGTATAATGCTATATAAAACCATCAGCTATAACCGGTAGAGTTTCAGTTGCTCACCAGATGCGGTAGAGTGAGGGTGTGTCCCATACCTCCGGAAATCGCTGCTAGATGCACGATCCGTGGCTAATTTTAACCTTGAATAAAACAAAACCTACAGAAACTAGAGGGTTGCAATTTGTTATGCTTGATGATTTGAGAGTGGATGATCAAAATACCAATTTGCAGCCCTCTAGACTCAGTTATTTTTTCTTTTAGATTTGAGGGCGGATACAATAAAGTGCGGACGGACGGACAGACAAAGCCAGCACAATAGTTTTCTTTACAGAAAACTAAAACAGGCTACTCTGATACTAACAAAACCAATAATATTCACAAAATGGAACTGCATGGTGTTGATTCATAATGAAACGTTCCATTGTTTTATTACCTTTATCTTAAATGGTACATAATAGAAATGTTCGTTATGTACATCTGCTTCCTAAAATACGGTCATATGTATATTACTTCCCTTTATGAATAAGTCAATCCTTCTAATAATCCCATCATACTTATCCCGTCAATATGCCCATCACTTCCTTTAAGGAAAGGATGTCGCTTACTGTATTCTTCCACTGATTTAATAACGAATCTCTCTCTCTCTCTCTCTCTCTCTCTCTCTCTCTCTCTCTCTGTATCATCACCCATTCCCAAATTCACCCACACGAGTCCTTCAGAGCCCTTGTGAGGGTCCTGACACTTCACACTAAACACCCAGTGACACTTCAAACCCGTCATCATAATATCTTTATTTGTTTTAAGGAGTTTCTTTCTTTTCATCTCTATTCCTCATCTCTCCTTGAAAGATTAATTCTTACTATTTGTAGCACACGCACCTACACGGAATTTTGTATTCTAATTTTTAGGCTTTTTACCTTTTCATATTTTCTTATTAATGACTAAAATATCTTAGTATAATGACATTTGTTATTGCCCATATACTGTAGTATATTTAAAAACTCCCTTAGTCTTCGGTCTCCTATATACATGTTCAGTAATAATCATCATTCTTTCTTCTAGCTCTATTCCATTTTTTCCTCTATAAACAATGAATAGGATTCATCAAAATGGAAGATTTATAATTTTTTTTAAAATGAAGCCACTGGCTGTTGCAATATACATCACTTTCGTCAAAGAGCAAAGGACAGATGAAACAATCATGTTTTGCGTTTTCTATTTGGTTCCCGTTTTCTACACGACGTCGTCACTTCATAGTCCTTGTAAGTTCTTTTAATCAACTCATTAAAAGCTATTCGTCACGCCCCCACCCCAGCTCTTTCCTCGTTTAATTCGGTCATTCTATAACGGTAATTTCATCTCGGGGGTAACGTTAACCTAATTGCTTCCTATCTAAACAACAACATACATCATCCGTCCTTTTCAGCAGCACCAAAGATGAAGTGGTTTAGGTGTTAAGAGAATCATATCATATCAGCTTATATTTTGAGAGCCGGTGTTGAGTTGTGTGTCAGGATTAAAATAATTGTATTATAGTATGTTTGTGTAGCCCATGAAATGGGTTTTATTTCACTGTGTATAACTGATTGACTTCTGGATAAACTTAACTGATTTGATTTCAGAGGTCAGTGACTATACTTTGCTATTCCGATACACAGAACCACTCAATTTATCTTTCTTTACGGTAAAGAAACCGATACGAATTTGACTTCTTTGTTGACGTGACGGCTGATCCTCCTGCTAAAGAAAACACACACACACACACAAAGTAATGAAATTAAACACAGAGGAATGCAGATCTGATTTTGATTTTTATAGATTTTTTGGCATGATGCCAAGCACTGGGGCAACTACGGCCATTCAGCGCTGAAACGGAAATTGACAGTAAAAGGTTTGAAAGGTGTAACAGGAGGAAAACCTCAAAGCAGTTGCACTATGAAACAATTGTTAGGAGAGGGGTGGACAGTAAGAAGGAAGAAAGAGAATATGAACAGCGGGACAATAAAAGCAATGAAAGTAGTTGCAGCTAGGTGCCGAAGGGACGCTGCAAAGAACCTTAAGTAATGACTATATTGCACCAAATGAGGTGTATTGGCGGCACTAGGCCCCTACGGAGGAGGAATGCAGAGAATACCTCACCCAGAGAAAATAAATAGCCAGGAGAGGTCAAACTAGCTGTCCCTCAAGTTCGCGACTTTCACCAAGTTAAAATTGACTCAGCTGTTAGATTAGTGAGCATCGGACTTCTTGAAAGTTCCTCTTGCCACTGAATCGTCTTTGGAACGTGTTATCTTCGGTTTCTAGAATTCAAGTATTGAAACTAAACGTTGCTCATGAGAACAAGAGCACAATACCGGCCAATGAAACCAAACCAAGATAACCAAACCAAGATAATAATCTGAAAATTTTTCAAGCAGTTTGTATTGTATTTTGGTTGAAAGTCGAAAAAGACCATTTTGACAAAACAGGAAACCAGGGGTTCCAGTGACACGAGAATCGCAAGTCCGTCAATTGTTTTTGTCTATATTAAAAACTACCTCATTTTTCCTTCATTTGATATCATTCCATATTCATCCACAATGTGAGTCCATTTTTTAACGCAAACTATAGATGCTCTGCACTCACGCTACAGCTGCTCAATGATAGTTCTTTCGTGTGGAGTAACTTTACAGCTTCCTTACCACTAATCATGTTATAATATATATATATATATATAATATATATATATATATTTTATATATATATATATATATATACATATCTACAAAGCGTATTGGCACAAATATCTAAGTTGTCAGCAAGTCAAGATATAGCATATTCTAATTCTATTTCAAATTATCTATCGTAAGACGGACTCTCTCTCTCTCTCTCTCTCTCTCTCTCCTCTCTTCTCGTCTCTCTCATCCCCCGCGTCCTCTCTCTCTCTCTCCTATCCGCCTTTGTCCTTCCGCCACCTCGGCGGCATAATATATGCCGTGACACAGAGAAGAAAATTGTGACAAATGTCCCACTTAAAAGTTAGTCCACATCTGAGGAATTACAATAAGCTCCACCCACGACATTTTTCTCAGGGGGAATTAGTCCTCATTTACGGTTATAATTGGGTCGGATTTCCTCTATAGCCGCTTCCTTAATGATAGTGGCACTTAGAGAGGGCGGCGTTTTCTCTGGGCCACTTTATTCGGTTAATTCAGGATAACCGTCTGTGGACTCCTCTCTCTCTCTCTCTCTCTCTCTCTCTCTCTCTCTCTCTCTCTCTCTCTCCAAATATTCGTCATGGTTACCCTCTGCTAACTGAGTCTCTCTCTCTCTCTCTCTCTCTCTCCAAATATTTGTCATGGTTACCCTCTGCTAACTGAGTCTCTCTCTCTCTCTCTCTCTCTCTCTCTCTCTCTCTCTCTATCAATAATCTGGTCCCAAAATTGTTTCCCTCTGCTTACCCTGGGAAGTCATCTCTCTCTCTCTCTTCTCTCTCCTCCGGTCCCCCTCTCTCTCTCTCTCTCTCTAAAAGAAATCTTAAACAAAAATAATCCGAGAATAACGCACAGAGTAACATGGAAAATTTAAGACACGAAAAACAGGATGATTGAAGATATTCCAAACCAAGAGGTTTTGATGTGAACGTCTCCTGTCTCTGTGACTGTTTTGTTCCACATAAACGCACTGAAAGAACAAGCGAGGGGCCTTGACATTGTCCGCAATAATTCCTATATCCACCGCAAGCAAAAATAATACCCATCCTGTGGGCACGGGAAGGGTAGCAATTTTTATTATCCTAAATACTGCAGCTGGTTTTCATGTAGGCTACCAGTGAGAGTCTCCAGAAGAAGAAGAAGAAGAAGAGGAAGAAGAGGAAGAACGCTAGAGAGACCGAGACGAACAATTCTCCCAAAATCAAGTTCAGTCATTGTGGGGAAAAAGCGCTATGCCACATTTATTACAGGTTAGGTTATTCAGCACATACAGAGGTAAGCCAAGGATTCCGAATCCCGGAAGAAAATGACATAAAGGATTAATCAAACCAGCTGATTTTCGCGCTTTCCATCCCAAAGCCTGCCGTGTGCAATGATCACAAGAGGTGGAGCAGCATGCAATCGTGAAGCTCTCGAGAGAAAAGTTCTGAGCAATGTATATCAAACACAATAACTAGACAGGTATTAGTAGTCCTGCATGATACTATAACAGCAGTTGTCTAGTTGTCTGCATTAGAAGTACATGCAAGCTTGATGGATAAAGACAGCCGACCAATGATGACCTAATCATAGTTCAAAAATACATGTACCTTCAATGTTAATTATGAAGATTTTGAAATAATTACTGATTAGTTTACTAACCGATTTTTTCGTAACAGTAATATATACATTACATTATGGACAGCAAGGGAGACTTTCTCATTATACACTGAAGTAACTGTATTTAGAGGCTTTTAAAATTTCCACAAACGGAAGTTGGTCACTGACAGAAATATATAAGTCTATTTTGTAAATTCAAAGAAGACTGAAAGGTTCCGAGTGGATGTGGCTGAAGTCTTAAAACGAAAAGGCATTATTACCCCATTAGCACGACAATGAATGTAAGACGGAGGTGACAGGTACAGATTATGAAAAGGGACCTGAAAATAGACTGGCGATAAACCCGACTTCTGGATAATGGAAGATTAAAAGTCATGGGAAAAGTTACCGCACGATCATAGAAAAATTTATACGTTTTTTATTGACATGATTAATATGAAAACATATCTGTTAACTTCCATAACACATTGGTAACTATTGTCACTGTGAAAATAAACAGCGGATAAACATTACGTGGAAGTGTTTACGATAATTTGGTGTTCCATGAAGTGTTTATTGCTTTTAAGGATACACAAATTTCTGTTCCTAGTCTCTTCTCTCTCTCTCTCTCTCTCTCTCTCTCTCTCTCTCTCTCTCTCTCTCTCTCTCTCTTTCTTTACTAAGCACGAGCAACCCAAGACCCTTTCCGCTGCCTTGCCCCCAGATGTGCACACCAAAACGTCATCTGGCTCATTCAAACTTAATCTATGTCTTTCTTAACGTTGTTTTTAACTAACGCTCGTACAGTACAACTACCCAGCACCCTCCTAGTTCTCTCTCTCTCTCTCTCTCACACACACACAAGCTCGCCTCACTGTTGAGAGAACACTATAGAGTTCGTATAATGGAGGAGAAAAGAGCGATTTGGGCATGCTATAGTTCCTCTCTTGATCTAAATACTAAATTATGTACCTGATTGCTAGTCGATTGCTGCAGCTCACATTCGATGATGAAAGGAGAAGTGAAAATAAAGGAGGAGAAGGGAAAATAAATGAGAAAGGAAAATAAAGGAGAAGGAGGGAAAATAAAAGACGCGAGTGGTCATTCCACCGTCAAACCATAAACCACCATATAACTCAATATGACGGCATATCGTGTGATCCTCACATTCCTTAGCCGTCATTCATCTACTGACCCAGAGTTCGATATCGGACTTTTAATACTGGGACATACCCGAGATTTGTATAATTCTGTCAAGAATAAAACAAGATCATCACTTATTTAAATACAAAGCAGGAATAGATATTGACTTAAGTTAATCATATCAATCCACCTTAATAATCCATTCAACTTTAAAACAAAGGCTATTGAGACGGACAACTTGATGGTAAGGACTCACTGGGACAAAGTACTAACGAAAGGTAATGGGCATAAATTACCCAAGTATACGAAAAAGAGGATAAGTTGACTGATGAGTATTTAAACCGTCGAAAATCCTTCTCTTTGTGTGTTAGCGTTAGTTAGATGGTAGATGGCCAAAGATCTGGCGGACAGAATTTGATAAAACTCGATCCTCATGTTCGGTTGAGTGACCCTTTCGCCATGATTTACTTCTGGGATAAATCTGATCGTGATTGATAAGATTTCCACGAGAACATCCCCTTGACTAAGAACCAGTTCTCCCAAAAGTAGTCAATCTCGATAAGATCACATAACGAATATATCGCTAAGTTTTATGAAGTCTTGTATACTTCAGTTCTTCAGGTGTCTTTCTAAGACACTCACATAGCTTAAATCCAGCCACGTGTGAAATACATTTTTTAGAATTCCGTTGCTGGAGAAAACATTTTGGAAAGAGGAAAGGTTAACTGGGGAATAATATTGGCGAAGGAACAGAGTCGATCGCATTATTCACAAAACCATTCAACCTTATTTTTTTTTTTAACCTGACGCCTCTTACAGATAGGCTCTCCCTAATGACTTTTAGTGGTCCTCTTGACAGTAATATACCCCACTCTACTTCCAGAAGCGATTCGCAACATTCGACTGACTACCAGGTTAATATTCATCGCTTAAATCAGCAAAGCCACCGTGAGTTTGACGAAACCGCTAGCAAACATCTGCAACTGCACATGAGAAGTATAATGTGAAGGAGAGGAGGAATAAATGTTTCTCTTCTGCGACATTGTTGGGATCTTACTGTAATCTGTTTAAAAAAATTTAATTAAAAAAAAGTAATTGAATAGACCCAGAACGAGTTTTCTTTCGCAAAACATCATCAACTTTCAGTTATTTCTTTGTTATTTAGTTCTTTGCTGTGTTTTAAATTTCATCATTATTATAACCCCACCAGTATTGCTCTTGCCCTCGACACTTGGACCTTGTAGGACTTCAACAATTTCAAAGACAAAACTCCACTTTTACAGCACATTAAAACCACGGAAGGTAAAAGAAGGTTTCAAATATACATCAAATTCATTTGTAGTACATATGGATCAGATGACCTCTATTATTGCCCTTTCACATTTGAGCCTGTCAATACGAAACGTACGTTAAATGGTTCGTTGACTCCCAACGCAGTTACATAATCCATCAATCAAAAGATAATAATGTTCACGAAGGAGATAAAAGAAAACAAATAAATGAAAACCTCCTGTCATGAATGGTCGCGGTTTTCCGACGTTTCGACCATCGTCACATTTTCCTTAGATATATATCCGTGAAAATTACGAGCGTAGCATTGTCCGCATTTCTAAAGTAATTCGACCATTCTGTCTCGTTATGATTATTATTCACACCTTTACTTATTATCCAAAATGCTCCTTTAACTTGCTAAGCAGTCCTCCACATTAAACAAAGTCATAGTGTGAACGAATAGGATTAACAGAAAATAGGTAATGACTAAAACAGATAAACAGACCAGCAAACAAATTAACTTATGCATAAATGCGCAGTTTTCATCCCGTATATATGCATGTAGTACGTGTTACAAAGCAGCATGGAATTTGTAATAAAAGGAAGAGCCTCAT
>NC_087202.1:49628670-49653670 GCF_015104395.2 Macrobrachium nipponense | reverse complement strand
TACACCGTTTTCGACAAGTATGATGGAATGCAAAGTGCTAAGGTGTTCCTGTGATGAAATACAGCTGAAGGAAGGTACAACCTAATTTGAATCAGGCAAAATTTAGAAATAGAATTTTCTTGTCATGTTTAGGTTACCAAGGACAAGTACCTTTCTTATAATGACTGTCTGTACGTCCGTTAACTACCCATGAAGCATAATATGTCCGAAATATGAAAACATATCACTAGATTTGTCACGAAGTAAGGATGACACCGATGCCCTTTTCAACTCGCTTCGAGTTCCCTACTGTTGTCGAGTTGTCAAGGGCGAGGATGTCATTATGGTGAGAAAGAACGACTGAGCGAGGGGTGGAATCTGTAGCACGATTCCCGTAGATTGGATTCGTTAAGACTTCTCGGAAGTTTAAGACACCAATACAAAAATAAGATGTTATATTTGTCTCGAGGTCAGGATTGTAATGATATACTCTTTAATGAGATATACATGTCCTGCATTGCCGGGGCTCCCCAGCCCTCTCCCCCGCCCCCCCCCGCCCCCCTTTCAACAAAAATAATCTTTTAGAGATCTTACACTCTCCCTTCCAGAGGTTCCTGCTGACTTCCGTTAAAAATTATATATATATATATATATATATATATATATATATATATATATATATATATTGCTCACCCAATATTTGACAAAGACTAAGGATCGTAAAATATCTGTGCTGGGCAATATCCGTTATGGACGTCATCCGTGCTCTGATTGAGTAGGATGTTCAAGATTGTGTTAAATATATTTATAGATATTTCGATGAACCAAGTTATTATATTCGAAACCAATTCTCAATGTTTGAAGACATTTTCAATACACCTGGGCTTCCTTTGTGATGATATAAGGTTAACAGCAGTTCTTAGGACCTGAAAATAATCCAGTGATACTGATCATTTTGCGATGGATAAACTTGAATTTATACCTAAAAGTATGAATACACTTGAACTTCTAACTAAAAGTTTAGTTAACGCTTTAACTGAGATGATACTTTTGCTTTTTCATTTTGCCGAAGACGTTGTACATAACCACAGCATCATGAAGAAAAGAAGGCAGCGAGTGGTCAAATTTGCCAAAAGATAATCATGACAATAAAGAAAAAAAACTCAGGAAAAGGTTTTTTCTTTTCAAAATGAAATTCTGTGCTGGAAATGAAAAACTAAATAAAACACGATAACAATAACCCAAGGAATATATCTACTAATTGGCTTTTTAAGCTCATGATAATAATAATGCAAAGAAAATTTTTTGGGAAACTTCCACTCAAATTATGTCAGCTTTGCTATTTTTGCTCCTGAAAACTAATATTTTAAGTTAAAATACTCGTTGAAGAGCAATTAGATGACCCAGAAGCACTGAAAATCAACTGAAACTTTAAAAGCAATCTATTCAGTGGTTTTTGCTGCACCAGAAGAAAGGGACCGACGAATGAGCAAGTAAATAAATAAATCTCAAGAGATCCAAACTACCTTGGGAATTTCTCACCTTCTCTTATTAGCAGGTGGTAGGTAACTCCTCCTCCTCCTCCTCCTCCTCCTCCTCCTCCTCCTCCTCCAAGCGCTCATTCTGCTAAACGTCTGGCCGACGAAGCATTTCGAAAATCGCTGCGAGCCTTGTTGGCTTCAAATTAAAGCCAATTGCTCTTTAATCCTCGACGCTTAAATGGCCATGAAAATTTCATCGGCCATTTATGCAATGTGATTCATGCGAACGGGTTTAACCCCACTTTTTTTTTCTTTTTAGCTTTTTATCTCTTTTTTTTACTTTTTTATATTTTCCCCTTTTTTTCATTTTTTTTTCTCTCTCTCTCTCTCGTTTCGCGGCGATAGTTTATGACCCCCGCCGTTCCTTGTTCGGGGAGAGGTTTATACACCATTTTCAAAAGGGCCAGTGAAGCGCCTTTGTGGGTGGCCGTGGATGTTTAATAACTCCGGTAGGCGTGTTTGGCTTAGAAATCCCGCGTATTGAGTTGGTATCGGGGCAGAGGTTTGAGCAAAGGTAATTCAAGGGGTTAATGGAATGGCCGTCTCGAACATCACCTCTGTGCAAGAATTATGAGAGAGAGAGAGAGAGAGAGAGAGGAGAACAAGAATATCGTATACCTATTACAAAATAATTTACAAAGCGTAATCTCGTCCCTTTTAATTGAAGATGCGTGAAAATGATGGATAGACAAGCAGAAAGAAATGCAAATACAAACTGTGTGTGTGTGTGTGTGAGAGAGAGAGAGAGAGAAAGAGATTCAACTGAATACCCTATCTACTAAGAGTATTACACCAAGTAATCTCCGAGCGTAATATCACCCTTTCAATTCAAGACCTATGACAAATATAGACAGACATACAGAGAGAGAGAGAGAGAGAGAGAGAGAAAGAGAGAGAAGAGCTACAGCCCACTGCCATAAAGTAGCAGGCTACACGAGAGGTTCCTGTGAACCTTTTGCTCCCGTATGCATAAAAGCCATTCAATTTGGGAGTCACTCCTACTTTGCTAACCGAGACATGGTAGAAAGTAAATGCATTGCGATTCGTTTAGCATGTTTCCCTTGCATATTTAGCTCTCCCCCCCCCCCCCCTCTTCTCTCTCTCTCTCTCTCTCTCTCTCTCTCTCTCTCTCTCTCTCTCTCGTTTACAATGACCTGAAAATAATTTACTTTTTATGATGAAACCTTTTGCAGTAAATACTTGGGAAGGCATTAGTATTATTATTATTATTATTATTATTATTATTATTATTATTATTATTATTATTATTATTATTATTATTATTATTATTATTATTCACAACGAACAATCATTCACATAACGCAAATGTAACAATTCATGTATAGAACAGAATAAACATTTTTTAAATAGAAGGAAACAGAAGAAATGATTCAAGGTATAATCAGTCAAGATAAAATATCTCATCGGTAATATAGAAAAAATTTAATATATACACACCCATACAAGCACACATACATACGTACATACACACACACACACACACACACACACATATATATGTACATATATATTACATAAATTATAATGATATCTTTCAGTCTTAAAATAATTCAAACATGAAAGTGGATGACAGCTAAATCATCAACGGAGAAGAACTTATTATTATAAGGAGAAAAGCACTTATATCTTTATCAGCAAAATTGCGTATTTTGAAGTAAAGGTAAACATTTTGAATAATTAAAGAGAAAAAATGTCCAGAATACAAGCCGAGATGCGCTGTTTAAATTAGTGTAAATCAACAATTGTCTCTTACTTTAGACTTTAGCAGTTATTGATGTTATGGATGACCCTCAGACTATAAAAAAACAATATTTGTATATTTATAATCGTCATCTTCATTTTAACGAATTTACTAATAAGTAAGGAAAAATGAAGTTACTGAAAACCAGTTAATAATAATAATAATAATAATAATAATAATAATAATAATAATAATAATAATAATAATAATAATAATATTAATAACAATAATAATAATAATAATAATAATAATAATAATAATAATAATAATAATAACAATAATAATAATAATAATAAACCTCTCTAAACGTGTTTTTTATTTTTAAACCAGTAAATTTTACGACCTGCCAAAAACTGCCTGAAAAGTCATACATAAATATACAAACAGGGTGATGCCACAATACATTCAACTTCACAGAAATGTCGCGGATAAAATAAATCGATTTTTCCAAAAATGGGCGATACTGGTCGACCGTAAATTCCAATCCGAGTCCGATCAGGAAAGAGTCCTTCCTTAAAATTACGACCAATTGAAATCATTCAAGGAAACAGAAATCGCTGGATGGAATTTTAGAACCTCGGGGATGCGTCATCCACAAGAGGTCGGAAATGACGTCATCAGCGGAACATGAAATGTCCACATGTATATGTATGTGAATACACTCACACATATATACATACACACACACAGACACACACACACACACACACACATATATATATAAACATATATATATATTTCAAAGGTCTGTGCTGAGACAAACCTGCCTTAATCTAAAAATCTAAATAATCAACCTTACCGCCGTGCAATCTAGCTATTTTTAAGGTGACATCATGATTTGTTTGGGAATACAAACGGTTTACTAATGTTAAAGATGCTATCTATAATCTGAAGCTTAAATTGTGTCTCACATATATTATATACGTATATATATATATATATATATATATATATTATATATATATATATATATATATATATATATATACACACAGACTGTTTAAAGCATAACTGCCTGTTTCTTTACTCTCCACTTTCGCTTTAGGCATTTATCATACGTTTATTTTCTCCCTGTCTTTTTCATCGCTTTTTAACTCTTACCTTGGTATGGCGTTCTTTCAAGTTCTTGTTTTTTAATTTTCATATTTGTAAAGGTCAATATTTTTTATAATATTTTTTAGATTTTATATGTGCATAAGTGATGTTTTAGTATTCATAGCCTGTAATTTTGCAGCCTTGAAGATGCATCATGCGATGTGAAATGTTGGCATAATAAACTTGATACTTGTGAAAGACATACCTTTACATCTTCAACCTGGATGCTGGTAGGGTCTGCTACCCCTATGATCCTTATATATATATATATATATATATATATATATATATATATATATATATATATATACTATATACTATATATATATATATACTATATATATATATATATATATATATATATATATATATATATATATATATATATATATATATACTATATATATATATATATATATATATATATATATACTATATATATAAATATATATATATATATATATATATAAATATATATATATACTATATATATATATATATATATATATATATATATATATATATATATATATATATATATATATATATATATATATATATATATATAGTGTGTGAGTAGAATCTACGTAGTTACTTTTTTTACCGCAGATACATATGCAATTGTAATAGCCACAACGCCCTCTTAACTTCTTGAATTCTTTGTTCTTTCTTGGATACACCTGTCATTAAAAGCCAAGTTCAAAGATATTTGAAGAAATTGTGATGCCTGGTACCGGGAAACGAACCCAGGTCCCATAATCACAGAGGTCACGTTGCCGACTTGACCACGAACTCAGAAGTTAAGAGAGCACTGTGGTTATTACAATTGCATATACATATATAATTTTATATATATATATATTATATAATAATATATATATATATATACATATATATCTATATATCTATTTATATATTTAATGATAGTACATACATAATATAAATTACAACACACATATATATAGATATGGTAACGGAGTTTGACTACAATGATATCACTGCTTAAACTTTAGATTAAGGATAAAATACCTAACCTCAGCAAATGTTTTGAATTCCCAAGAAAATCCTGATGTCACCTCATCGATACTAGCTTGGACGTTAGTAATGTGGATTGGTTTAGCTTAAGGCAGTTTTGTATCAGCACAGACTTCGGCATTAAGTAAGGTGTTGATGGGAACAAGAATTCTGATGTGGACTCCTGGACTACAGGCAACCTTCTACCAAGAAGGGCAATGTTGGTTATTCTCTCACCAAATTTTAATGCCATGAGTACTACCCTTTTCACGGTCCAGAGTTTGTCGATTCTTAAGTTACTGAGCTAAAATGGGTAACTTGCAGATCACGCGACAGCGAAGTAAACCGTCATGCTTGGAGGTGGTTTCGTCAACCAGATATCGTGTAACACAATTTTTCGAAAAAATACATTTGAATAGGAAAACCACTAATAGTGCACTTCTGTACATATATACGTACATAATGTGTGTGTGAGAGAGAGAGCGCGCCATTATTCTTAACCGAAACTATTCGACGAAGAATTTCCTGTAGCGTCAGAGAATGTCATAATATGCTGAAGAATTTCTGACGCTCTTGGTACGTTTAAGTCAAAACTACTTCTAATCAACATTCAAAAATGGTACCTACTACCTTAAAACACCGTTATCAAATGTAGTTTTGACCATTTTTGCTTGTTATTCTGTTCACAATATTATTATCGAATCTCATTATTTTTACTGTGGAAGGAATTTCTATATTATGTCATGGCTGCGGTTACATAAGGTAAAATAAATTACGTAATACAACTTCAAAGCATCTCGCACCTATGCCGTAATATTTACATGTGCTTTGATGTTACTTATTTCTTGGCAAATCTCTCTCTCTCTCTCTCTCTCTCTCTCTCTCTCTCTCTCTCTCTCTCTCGTCTCTCTCTCTCTCTCTCTCTCATCTCTCTCATCTCTCTCTCCTCTCTATATATATATATATATATATATATATATATATATATATATATATATATATATATATGTGTGTGTGTGTGTGTGTGTGTGTGTGTGTGTGTGTACTATATATTCATATATTAATAAACCAAACCTTTATGTAATATAAAGATAAAGCAGACAAACGAAAAAAAAGAGATAGACGAAAGTAAAAAAATAAATATAATTATGTATTCATGACAGGTAGCTGGGGCAATGGTGAGGAAACAGATGATTATGGAAACGGTCGCGAAACTTGTGCTGATCATAAGGACCATGAAGAAATTCATGATGATAAATGATCCTGAAACCAATTTAAAGATGTCGTGTCATTTCTTAATATCTTTCCGTCTATATATTCTGTGCTAGCAAATGGTGCCGTAATAAAGTTGGATCTTCCCTGAAAGCGCAGAAGGTTCCCAAACTTAAGCTTAAGCTTGAAAATAGTAGTCATGGGCAGCAAAGCCCGCCCGTCCTCGGGGCTGCGGGAGGGGGGGAATTCTGTTATATCCAAGTGGCCGCATTAGCAACCTGTAAAAGCTCCACCGTGTGATCCTGTAGCCTGCACGTTGCCGCCTGCCCTCCTATGAATAACAATTAAGGTGGTGAACGAGGTAGCCTGTACTTAGGCGCTAAACGGCCGTTAATAGCTCGGGACGACAAGGGCCTAAGAGACACTTCGTCTCTCACCGGCGGGTTTCTGCCGAAGAAAATCTCGAAGGTGAAAAAAGGGCAAAATACAAAAAATGAAACAGATTTTTTGGGAGATTAAACAACGCGGAATGAGCTGCAATTACATAGTTTTACTGTCGTTTTTGTACTCTCTCTCTCTCTCTCTCTCTTCTCTCTCTCTCTCTCTCTCTCTCTCTCTCTCTCGCGCTTCACCAGTCTCTCATGATGCACGTCTCACCTGACTGTTTGTGTACCCGAATTCCTTGAAGAATCTCTCTCTCCTCTCTCTCTCTCTCTCTCTCTCTCTCTCTCTCTCGCTTCGTATATACATGGCCTACTGCTGCTAAATCTGAAAGACAGAAATTTCATTACTGAGCAGCTTCTATCAGAGACGTGCATCCCTTTCGTATTGTCTTCATTCCGATAAGATCTTATATTTTTATCAAAATAATCATTACAGCTATCTTCCTATTGATCGTCATAACCAACATCAACCAAAACTACAAAACTTGAGAATAAAGAACGTTAAAACAAGAAGAGAGGAACGACGGCCACAAATTTAGCATAATTCTGATCAAATAGGATTGAAATTGAAGTTTCAAGTTCTCGTACAAAAGTCAGGCACAATATATAAATAACTAATGTAAAATGTCAACAAAGTGGAGCTTGCAGACCTCTACCGTGCATGAATATTGCAAAAACTCACTTCCACTAATTAGTGATGCTTTATTTATAATCAAACTTCCCAATAAGTATACATTTGTATGTCAGATAAAAATACAATATCCTAATATAACCCATACGAGTATGGTTATAAATCTCCTCTAAGAACTGTGAATTCTGCAAAAATTTTCAGCGAGAAAAGACATTGAAAACTATAACAAAAATGAGTGAAATTTAAAGACATTTAAAATACAAAAACACGAAGATCACGTAACTCTTCTAACAAAATCAAATTCCCGAACTCTCCAACAAAAGTAACTAAACTCTCCAACAGAAGTAACTAAATTCTCCAACAGGAGTAACTAAACTCTCCAACAGTAGTAGTAACTAAATTCTCCAAAAAGGAATAACTAAACTCTCCAACAGAAGTAACTAAAAGATAGAAAACCGCCGCGGAATCAAACACCTGTGCTCCCTTGTACGTTCGTGTCTAACATAATAAAATTCCAACTTAATGAAATGATAATGCGATTTGCGATAAGGTAATTACTGGTTGAAACTCCTCGTAATTAAAGCTTAACGATACCCCTGCTCTTTTTATCGTATCTGAATAAACGTAGTCATTAGTATTCCGTCGATTACTCGCTAATTAGTCTCTTCCAGGTTCATTCAATCCAAAGTAATTATCGTCTCCGAGGTCACTTTTTACTGTTATCATTTACTTTGCTTATCTCTGGTGCTGAGCCTCCAGAGAAGAAGTCTTCGGTAAACGGCATTATCATAAAAAATAATTCTTTTCCCTTCCTAGGGTGAAGGAAAACACCAAATCCTTGAAAATCCAAATATAAGAACCAAATATAAGAATCTTGTAAAACTACAGTCATGGAAGCAAATTAGCTGCGAATGATTTTAACTTCCGAAAGTAAATAGAGAGGCCTTTTGTCAAACCATATAAAAGCTTGAAAATACAATGACGAATAATCTTTCTCGTCCCTAAACCAAAATTATTCTGAATTTGTTTTTAAACGAAATATAAATAAGCGAACAAGTAAGTATTATTCTCCTCCAAATGCAAGAAAAGATTACATCATTTCTTTTGTAAACTTACAAGTATCAGTATTATCAAACTGATCAAAAGGTCAATTACAACGAAGTAGAAAAGGAACATAGTACTCAGAAATCATTACATACACTTACCTGCTACCATGGGACACGTCCCCTCCATCGACTCCCTCTGTAGCACAGCCAAAAATCACCCAAAAGGAGTCCTGTTCTCAGGGAAAACAAAAAGGGTTCCAAGACGGAGGCCTCGTGGAACGCCAAACGTGAAACAAAGAAGGTCCAAGAAAGAGGTCCCGCGGAACACCGAGAGCCATCCAACGTCCAGCGCCGCCGCGGTCATTAAAATCCGCGAGAACTTCCAAAATTATTCCGTCTTGTCAAAACCAAGGTATATAGAATAAGGGAGAGAGGTACAGTCACTTTGGTCGCGGGGTACTTTTGGGGTACTTTCCGTGACAGGCCTGGAGGCAGGGTGGGAACGGTCAAGACAAGTACTACCTTGGGAAAGTTAAGTACCTCAGGTCGAAGAGATTAGGGCCTGTAAGATGTCCTTTCCACTCTGTTATCTTGTATACGTTTGGTGTTCTTTTGAATTCATATAGGTCACTGTACTACACATACAAAATCGTGGATTGATAATGTTTGGCTCTCTAATATATAATAGAAACCTTAAAATTAATATGCTTGACAGGACTTAAAAAAATATTCAATTAGCATTTGACCTGGCATTTATTTACAAAGGCTTATGTATAATTTTACAATACATTATTTTAATAAACTAACATAGATAGACATAGATAACACATAACAGTATCTGGCTTCATAATGGAAATGAAAAATACTTAGTAAAAGTGAAAAAACAACAATTTTTTAAATTTTCATGGCATTATTTAGTTAATTTATGCATCTTTTTCTTTTTTTGCCTACTTGATAAAATTTTGGCATTCAGAGCTCTCATCCTAAAAAACATCCGACATCTGACAAAAAGAATATTATTTAAAAAGGCAAGGATAAACAATTTTCAATATGGCGTGCCAAGTCGCATAATACTCCATTGCCTGGTCTCAGTGTATTTTCTCCATTGTATGTTTGAAACATTTTTTCCGTTACTTTAATTTTTCAAATAACTCAGCACTTGGTTCCGTTAATTTATCATCATGTCACTCTACTGCACTAATCCAGGTACCTTTCACTATTTTAAGTTTACATCCTAAGAACTGATAATCTGGAAATTTAGATGCCACATAACCTCCAACATATCGAAGGCCCTCTTCGTCTGCAACATTCTCTAAAGTTATTTCATGAAATTCATTTTCAAAGTTTTCTGAATCTTCTGGCATCTTCTCATCTTCAGTAAAGGCAAACACCATTGCAGAAATCATAAGCTCTCTTTCAAGATAGGTTTCATTTGAATCATTATTTTCACAACTTTCTCTTGACTGAACATTCCTTCCGACATAATTTGAAGAATCGCACTCCTTCATCGAGTTACAATTTTTTCCAGTTATAGAGTTTATTTTGCCAAGTAAATATGACCTTATCCTGTGTTTGACTTCAACTGGCGTAAGATGATCATAAGTTGCACCCATTTGTCTAAGACAGCCAAACATGTTTTCCAGTCCATCTTGGTTAAGTCTGGAGGTAATTATGTATGATACATCATATTTACTTTTATCCATATGCAACCTTAGCAAGGATTTGCATGACACAATAAGTCCTTTTGGAAACTGATAGATCTTATTACTTTTGCAAACTCGTATTGTTTCAGCAGTACACCTCATATTGTCAAGGATTTTATTCTGTTCCGTCAGTTGCATCCCATAAGTATTTTATAGATTTTTTTTCTGTCATAAGGTACCCTTGAATTGAACACATCAAACCAGGACTCGGCAAGCTTTATAAAGTCCCCTGTACTTTCCCAGGACATGCTCGTCAAAAGTCCCTGACTTCCATAAAAATCTAATGCTTTAGATTTTGTTTCCGAAAGAAGCTGTACTGCTTTCCTCACATTCATACGTCTGACTTTCATTGCTGGGGCTCGCGATCCAAGAAGTTCCTGCTGCAGGTCTCTTTTATATGCATTTTCTTCAAAATGTTGACTGCATATGCGATGAGCAGTAGTGTTAAAGTAGTCCTTTCTATTACAACGATGAACCCATTTCCGTCTTGTTTCCTCATCACGAGGGAATCGGAAAAAGGATACCTCCTCTTTTTTTCTACTATTTGGCATTATTTAAATAATAATTTAGATTATATAAAAAATCAAAACTATGGTTGTATTCGAAGAATGTAAAACTAAATCAATACAGAGATGACTGAAGTGACCTGTGATATACATTTGAATGAAACGGTAGCTGAGTGACTTCTCGCCCTGACCTGGCCTCCAGGTGATGCGGCTCTTGGGGGGGATAAGCCGCACCCCCCACAAATGACTCTACCTGATCATTCTATATACCTTGGTCAAAACAACCCGGGTCTCGTCCGTCTTAATTGGTCGTCTGATTTGCATCTACAAGGGACTCGACTACGCCCACGGGCGACAAACGAATAAAAAAGGTCCAGAAATTTCGGGTATTTGGCCCCGGTCGTGTCACTAATATGAGTAAATGGTTAAGCCAGTGAGTTGTCCGGTGTGATGAGTATGGATGAGTGTTTAAGTAGAGGGCTTTTACTCAGGCTATCTGTTTTTATGAGATTTGGAGGATGTCAGGGCGAGGATAAGACAAGCAAAATGAGAGAGAGAGAGAGAGAGAGAGAGAGAAGCAGAGGAGAGGAGAGATTAGAATTAGAGGTTTAATTAAGGAATGCACACGTCTTCAATACAAGCGAAACTCTCCACGCAATCAAGCCAAGCATGAGGATTCTCTGTTCAAAGAGGGATAAATAAAACTTAGGTCATCATATGCTTCTCCTTGCTTTAACGTTGAGGTCTAATGCTTTTTTCCCGCATGCTAATCACAGTAAATCATCAAACTTATTAATCATTTACGTAAAAAGCAACATGTGAACATTTCGTCCTTCAAAGAGAGGCAACAGCTGTCAGTATCAGCTGGATTTGCAATTCACACTTACCGATGCTTCCTGCTGGAATGTGCATTAACATTACCAGTTTAAAGATAGGATTCATGTGAGCGTGTAAAGAAATAAGAATGTATTTTTGTTTATACACATACATACACACACACACACACACACACACACACACACACACATATATATATATATATATATATTATATATATATATATATATATATATATTATGTAGAGGTCACAGATTTTTTTCTTAGTTTCATTAAAGGAATTGCTTAGGATACACACATACATACATATATATATATATATATGTATGTATATAAATATATATATATATATATATATATATATATTATATATATATATATATATATATATATATATATATATATATATACATATCATCACCACAGGTGAAAATATACATTCGAAAATTTTAGACCTCTGCTACCTTTACCTCTATGCAAAACAACAATTGTTACAACAATCGTTTCTCTCGCCAAATCCTAAGGAATCTTTACTTCGTCTGAACATACCACACTCACCCTGGACAGCCACTCGGTTACACAATCTCCATCATACTGTAGCATATTATTCATAATCCTATTAATTCCTGCAGTTTTGTTGAAGTTCATTTCCAGGAAGAAATCACATATTCATTACAACTCCTTGCACTATTACAAAATTCATAATTCCTGTTCTTTTAGCATTCACCATCTCTCCCAGGTAAATAAATTTTTAAGCACAAGAACTTACTTGCACTGTTTATTCTGAGAATCACAATTATACTCGCCTAACTTTTTCAAAGAGCAGCTTCGTATTCTTTAACTTCTTGCTTTAGTTTGACTTGACATTTTCCTCAACTCACACTCTTTTCTGTCTTTTTGTAGACCTCGACAGATTCCACTCCCCTGTCCTGCAGCTGCACTTGAAAATCATCTCGTTATTCCTTTACTAAACCTTTCATTTCATTAAACCACTCCATTGTTCTTTTGTCACCCATCCCGTGTATCTACGACAACAATAACAGTATCAATGATTTTATCTTTGTAAATTAGACTCAATTTTCATCTGCTTTTTCCCAAATATACAACTCCCCTCATCAGCTAGAATGAAAGGTACAAGGTGGGAATATCCTTGAAATTAAAACAAATAATATTGCTCATACAACAAAGACACACACACCACACATATACATACAAACAGCACGCACACACACACACACACACGCACATTTTAATATGTATATAATTACCACTCTACCCCTCTTTCGCAGTGCCCATTTCAAGGCCATCAGGTAGGGAGATAAATTCATTAAACGACCATAAATTCGTTAAAAAGCGAAGTAAGAAAGAAAAGACGGACGCCGCAGGTCTTTCGTGGCTCATTCAACCACGGAATTCTAAAAAGGGTTGACGGCTCCGCACGTGGTGCCATTATTCGTCTTTTTCTCAAGAATAATAATCAACCTCAGTACCTTCTCTCCAGAAGGGATAATTTTTTAGGCCTAATGTCCTCAAGGTGGCGAAGAGATAAATTCCAACCGATAGGGTAAAATATGTTCGCTTCTGCTTTAGTCCAATAGAGAGAGAGAGAGAGAGAGAGAGAGAGAGAGAGAGAGACTCTACTTGAACTGGAAGATTATTGGTAAATGTGTGAGAGATTCCCTTGGTCAAATTAGTGAGAATTTATCTCAATTAAAGCAAAAATCCATCCAACTACATTATAAACACAGATCAATAGGTAATTTATGGAGAAAAGTTTACTTAAGTGAGGGAAAGACAGATCCTAGTCAAATAAGATAGATCGGTAAATATATAGATTTATCTACTCTAACAATAAAACATATCTACATAGAGAGAGAGAGAGAGAGAGAGAGAGAGAGAGAGAGAGGAGAGAGAAGAGAATCTTAACCTCATAAGAAAGTGGGAACGTATTCTCGTTACTTTAAATTGATCTTTTTAATTTGATATGTTTACTTCTCCATCTGACCAAATAGAAAGCTAAATCAAACATAGCACTCTGTAAACCTTACATATATAAGTGTTAAGGAAACTTGATATTATTCATTATATTTCTAAGGGCGCAAATTCAATCATACACTGATTTGTAGCTTGAGAGATCCGTTTGAAAACTTATCATAAATGTTTAAGTTAACAGACATCTCTATAAATTCTAATTCTCTCTCTCATCTCTCTTACTTCTCCTCCCTTCCTTTCTTCGTTATTTCTTTGTTTCTATCTTTCCTTTTGTTTGTTTTATTTACCCTCTCATTCTTTTCCTCTGCTTTGGCTTCTCCCTTCCGCTCTCTCTCTCTCTCTCTCTCTCTCTCTCTCTCTCTCTCTCTCTTTTGTTCCCCTTATATTGTTCCTTATAAAGTGTCCCTCTCTAACAGTTTTCCCCTTTCCTTCTCTGCATTTCTTCTCCTACTGCCATTTTAGTCATCTGTAAAAGTAAACAATTGAGATGGCTGTACTCGTACGTTGATCATCCACCCTCCAATCATCAAACATACCAAATTGCAGCCCTCTAGCCTCGGTAGTTTTTATTTTATGTTTAAGGTTAAAGTTAGCCATGATCGTGCGTCTGGCAACGCTATGCGATAGGCCACCACCGGCTCATGCAGCATTAGATGCTGTACAGAAAACTCGACTGCACCGAAAAAACTTAAGACGCATTTCTTACTTGTTTATCTCTTGTAATTTCTCCTCTCTACCTCCTAGTTGAACAACTTTCTCTATTTATCCTTCTTTCTCTCCCCACTCCCCGACTATCAGTCTGTCTTCTCTCTCTCTCTCTCTCTCTCTCTCTCTCTCTCTCTCTCTCTCCAGAGGTCCTTTCCGTGTCTCTTCTCATTAGCACATCTACCTGACCGCATTATGGCTACTCTGCGGTCGACAGTTCGCACTCAAACCCGCAACTTAACAGGAAAAATGAGATGATACAAACGCATCTGAACGTGAGCACGGACACGAAGAGTGGAGATTAAAAAAAAAATTTTGCTTTACGGAAGAAGTAATTCATAAGGTTTTATATATATCCATATACTATATATATATATAACCTAAACCTATATATATATATATATATATATAGATATATATAGTATATGTATATATATATATAAAGGTTTATATATGTGTGTGTGTGTGTTTACGTTTATTGAAATATATATATGGTTTTGATAAATTTTTTATGTTCTTAAATATTAAGCTACAAATCTATCTTCATAGCTTAAACGATTTAAATCAGTTATCGTTGTTTTTTCTAAAGTAGGCGTCAAATCGAATCCTGGGATCAAATTACTCCCAAGGTAATGATTTGGATATATATATATATATATATATATATATATATATATATATATATATTATTCTAGCTACAAATGTCCTTTAATATCTAATTCGCTCTACCTTGGAATTGATATATTTTCCTATATGTAAACCAAAGGGGAATTTTTTAGTTGGTAAAAATTTCGTCTTCTCGTGGGTTCGAACCACCGTCCAGCGGACAGAGACGAAATCAGGACATCAGGGACGTTATCGATTCGGCTAACAAGTGACGTCCTGACATTGTCTCTGTCCGCTGGACGTTGGTTCGAACCCATGAGAGGACGAAGTCATTATCAACTAAAAAAATTCACCTTCGGTTTACATATATGAAAATATATCAATTCCGAGGTAGAGCGAATTAGATATTAAAGGACATTTGTAGCTCGAATAATTTATATGATTCGTGGTGATGTGATAATAATTCATATATATATATATATATATATATATATATATATATATATATATAGTCTAGCCGTATCGTCCAAATGACAGTAATATAGAAGAGAGTCGAGACTCAAGTTCCAACCCTAGCCCCCATTCCTTTAAGCACCAAAGTTCGAAACAAGGTACAGTCAGTCAGCTTACTTATATACTACAGTATATATATATATATATATATATATATATATATATATATATATATATATGTATGTATGTATGTATGTATGTATGTTATATATATATATATATATATATATATATATATATTGTATATAAAAAAGTATTACTATCATCAGTATTTTGACTTCTACCATTATCACCTACGTACACACTCTCCTACCTAACTAGTCATCACAAAACGTGCCTACCCCTTGTCCAACTACCCACACACCACCCCAGCCATACCCCCAGGGTGCCCGAGACTCGTACCCGTGCATGGCCTATGAATATGCTAAAATTATGCCGCTTAGCTCCCTGACAGCGCACTTGCGCCCCTCTTGCCCTGGGAGGCCCATTCGCCAGCCTTGATTAAGAGGCTGTTTGAGAAGAGAGCAATATTGTAGACACGAATTATGTGTGGCCGAGCTCCCGCTGACATTGGGGAGCGTGATTTGTGGCACCTTGTGTGTTTATGCGGCCGATCCTCTTTTGGGGATTGAGAGAGAGAGAGAGAGAGAGAGAGAGAGGGCCTTGCTTATCTCTTTTTGGGAGAGAAAGAGAGGGGGCTTGCTCATCCTCTTTTGGAGAGAGAGAGAGAGAGAGAGAGAGAGAGAGAGAGAGAGGGGGAGGAGAGAGAGAGAAGGGCCCTTGTCTATTCTCTTTTTGGGAGAGAAAAAAGGGGGCTTACTCATCCTTCTTTTGGAGCGAGGGAGAGGAGAGGAAGGAGAAGGAGAGATGAGAGAGAGAGGGCCTTGTCTTATCTCTTTTTTTGGGGGGAGAGAAAGAGAGGGGGACTTGCTCATCCTCTTTTGGATAGAGAGAGAGAGGAGAGAGAGAGAGAGATTTTAGAGAGCGAGAGAGAGAGAGAGAGGAGAGAGAGAGAGAGAGAAGGGCCCTTGTCTAATCTTTTTAGGGAAGAAAAAGAGGGGGCTTACTCATTTTTCCTCTTTTGGGGGGAAGAGAGAGAGAGAGGAGAGAGAGAGAGAGAGAGAGAGAGAGAGGGCCTTGCTTATCTCTTTTTGGGAGAAAGAAAGAGTGGGGACCTGCTCATTTTCCTCTTTTGGAGAGAGAGAGAGAGAGAGAGAGAGCGGAGAGAGAGAGAGAGAGAGAGGCCCTTGCTTATCTCTTTTTGGGAGAGAAAGAGAGGGGGACTTGCTCATCCTCTTTTGGAGAGAGAGAGAGAGAGCGCTTGCTCATCCTCTTTAGTGGACGGGAAGAACAGATGATGGTTTTTTTTATGGGAAGATTGGAAAAGAGAGACTATAGGTATACCTTGAGATGTTGAGGATGGATAGGAAGTTGGGGAAGAGGAAGAGGAAGATGGTAAGAGGATACTGATGTGGGGAAGACGGAGATTCCCGCGAGAGAGGATGCACAAGTGGTGAAGAGGATAAGGACGCTGGAGAAGAGGATATAGAGATGGGTAGAAGGACGAAGGATGACGAATCGTGGGAGGAGCTGGGGAGGGGATGGGGAACCTTACCTTACATTACCTTACATCTTGTTCGGGTTGCCCCAGGTCCCTCAGTATGAGGCACCTCTAATGTCTACCAGAGAGTTGCTAGTACATCTTCCGGTATATTTTGCATCTTCCAGTCTTGGATGGTCTGGGACGCAGTTTAGATATTTGTCGAGCTTATTCTTAAACACATCTACGCTCACTCCTGATATATTCCTCAGATGAGCTGGCAACGCATTGAGTAGACGCTGCATTATCGATGCTGGTGCGTAGTGGATTAATGTCCTGTGTGCTTCCTTATTTTCGCTGTATAGTTTTGGTCACTATTAATCTACCTCTGCTTGCTCTTTCTGATATTTTTAGCTCCATGATGTTTTCAGCTATTCCTTCTATCTGTTTCCATGCCTTAATTATCATGTAGCGTTCTCTTCTCCTTTCTAGACTATATAATTTTAAGGATTGTAGTCTTTCCCAGTAGTCAAGGTCCTTAACTTCTTCTATTCTAGCTGTAAAGGACCTTTGTACACTCTCTATTTGTGCAATATCCTTTTGATAGTGTGGGTACCATATCATATTGCAATATTCAAGTGGATTACGAACATATGTTTTTATAAAGCAGTAATCATGTGTTCAGCTTTTCTTGTTTTGAAATGCCGTAACAACATTCCCATTTTTGCTTTACATTTTGCCAATAGAATTGCTATTTGATCGTTGCATAACATGTTCCTATTCATCATCACACCAAGGACTTTAACTGCTTCCTTATTTGTGATTGTCTCATTATTAGGTCCCCTATATGCATATAGCTTTCCTTCTCTGTCTCCATAGTTTATTGATTCAAATTTATCAGAGTTAAATACCATCCTATTTACCTCTGACCAATCATATACTTTGTTAAGGTCTCTGTAGCGCGTTCCTATCTTCATCACAAGTAATTTCTCTTCTTATTCTTGTGTCATCGGCGAAACTACTCACTACTGAGTCCTTAACATTACTGTCTATGTCTGCAATCATAATAACAAACAGTAATGCAGCTAACACCGTACCTTGTGGCACACCGGAAATTACCTTAGCTTCATCCGATTTCTCATCGTTTGCAATAACTATCTGTTTTCTGTTGTGTAAAAATTCTTTTAACCATCTTCCTACTTTATCCACTATATTATGTTTTCTAATTTTCTTCGCTAACATATTATGGTCTACCTTGTCAAAAGCTTTTGCAAAGTCTAGATAAACCACATCTGTTTCATTTCTGCTTTTCATATTTTTGTATATGTTTTCACGGTGGACTAACAGTTGGGTTTGTGTACTTTTTCCGGGTACGAAACCATGTTGTCCTATATTAAACAGATTATTTTTTATTAAATGTTTCATAATATTTTTCTTCATTACCCTTTCATACACTTTCATAATATGTGATGTTAGACTCACAGGCCTATAATTACTTGCCTCTAGTCTTGATCCACTTTTGAATGTAGGGGTAATACATGCTAATTTGTGCTCATCATAAATCATGCCTGTATCTACACTTTGTCTTAATAATATTGTAAGTGGCTTTGCGATAGAATGAACTGCTTTCTTTTACGAAATAGCAGGAACTCCATCAGGTCCTGCTGCAGCTCCATTTTTAATTTCATTAATAGCCTGCACAATATCAGCTTCATTAATATCTATGTCAGCTAAATATTCACTATTTTCGTCCCTTACTTCTATATCATTATTTTCAATTATCTATTCTAGGGGTGAAATCTCTCTTATATCGTTCTGCCAATATGTTGCAAATTTCCTTTTTTTCATTCGTTAATCTCTCTTCAATTCTCAGAGGGCCTATTTCTATTCTTCTTTTATTCATCTTTTTCGCGTATGAGTATAATAGTTTGGGGTTTTGCTTGATATTTATTAGGGTTTTTTCTTCCAAGTCCCGTTTTTCATTTTCTTTTGATTGTATAATCTTTTGTTCTGCATTTTCTATCTTACTTTTTAGTTCTATAACTTTCTATGCATTTTCTTCTTTTGCAAGAACTTTTTTCCACTTTCTGATTTTCTGGAACAAGATCCTTCTGTCTCTTGGTATGCATGACTGATGTTTACTTTTCTTCTTCCACAGGTGGAAACTAGATTTATAAAGAGGTGGGGAAGAGGAAGAGGAAGAAGGAGAGGCAATGAGGAGGTGGGGAAGAGGATACCACAGAATGGGGAAATATGGAAGCAACCCAGAAAGAGGAATTGTTGTTGGATAAGTGGGGGATGAAGTATGAGAGGTTGTGGATCTGGAAAACAGGTTCGGATGTAGGTGAGGTGGGGAGTTGGGGAAAAAGGGGGTAGGCGGCTGGGGAAGCGAATCGAATGACATGATGAAGGTAGGGAAGTAGTTGGGAAGAAGAGGCGGTGTTTTCCACGAGGCTGTTCTTCACCAGAATTCCGTCATAATCATTCGAGTTTCTCCTATGCAGAGAAATCTCTCTCTCTCTCTCTCTCTCTCTCTCATAAACATTATGCTATGTCCTTACTCTTCTTCCCTGGATGAACATATAAAAACACCTCACTCTCTCTTCATCTCTTCCCAATATTATTATGTTAATAACTATTTCCTTATTTCAACTTTTGCTCTCCATTCTTGCTCTCTCTTTTGGCATGCGTGTCAACTCCCTACCACCTCTCCCTCACATGAGTTTCCTCTCTTTCGCTCTTAATTTTTTTATTCGCTCTCTCTCTCTCTCTCTCTCTCTCTCTCTCTCTCTCTGTTTGCATACGCCAAATCATCCCCCCACCAACCCCTACCCTTCCCTGGTCCCTCTCCTCATTCGCAAAGTATGTTAATTTCCTCCACTTCCAAATTCCAGTATCCCATCTCCCGACGGCTGAAAAAAAAAGGAAAAAAAAGGCGCGCTCATTCAGAGCTACAAAACCTATCCTCAAGTTCATCAGCGTCAGCTTAAAGCATTTCGACATTCGGGCTTTCCAACGATGCAATTTAAGATAATGAAAGAAATGACGCATTAAAGCCTCACGTGACGGCGGCCAATCACGCATGGTCGAAATTTCACCAAAGCCTAATGGCAACTGGACGTTAATGACACGACTTGGATGTCGTAGATAAGGGATATTACGGGTCAGCATAACAGACGCGAATATGATTTACTTTCAGTTTCTCTTGTTTTATTAAGTCATTGTCAGCGGTCTTTTTCTAGCTTCACGCCCGCTTTCTTTTCTTCTCTCTCTCTCTTCCTCTCTTGCACGAAAAGGAAATAGATGTTCTGGTGAATTTGTCTGAATACAGATAAACACAAGTGTTGACTCGTAAATAGTATCTACCGGTTCCTTTTACCTGGAGTCTCTCTCTCTCTCTCTCTCTCTCTCTCTCTCTCTCTATATATATATATATATATATATATATATATATATATATACAATAATATATACATATATATATCTATATATACACACATGTATATATATAATATAACAATATATACAGTATATGTATATACATATAGCCTATATATTAAATAGTTAGTAAACGCGTCGCGAAATCTTGATTCGTCCCTAGAACGAGAATTTTGCGAATCTGTTAATGGAAACCACTCAAGGGAGCACTCAGGCCCCTTGGTCACGGTAAAACCTGGCACCTTAGTTTAGTCAGGGTTTGGTCAGGTTAGTGAAGTTCAGGCTAGGGTGCCTCTTTGTTGAAACATGATTTACCTGGAGAATATATATATATATATATATATATATATATATATATATATATATATATATATATATATATATATATATATACAATTATTAGGACTAGTTATTTTTTTTTTTTTTGGGGTGACTGGTAATAAAGCACCAAAAAAAGGAAGAAGTCATTTGCGAACAAAATAAAGACATGAAAGTTTCATTGAAAACATAAACCAAAACTATTAGAAAAAAAACATTTCTCGATCAATGATATTGAGTGTGTGCTTACGAAACTTCAGCTATATGTATATATATATATATATATATATATATTATATATATATATAATATCAATATCACATATAATATATATAATATATATATATATATATATATATATATACATATGACTCGTATATGTATGTATGTATATATAATATCAATACAATATATATTCATCAGTTCGAACAATGGAATTCTAAAAATCTTAATTGCCCTAAAATATATATATATATATATATATATATATATATATATATATATATATATATATATATATATATATATACATATCATATATATATATATATATATATATATTATATTATATATATACATATACATATATATATATATATATATATATATATGACATTTCAAAATCCTGATTTCACAAAAAGGAAAATAAATGGAAAGAGAATGCTTATTCTGAGAATACTTCGCCAAGAAACCGAATAAGGGGCGTTCTTATTGTCACACCAAGTCCCTATCTGGCTTCCACAACACAAGAATTCCACTACTAAACCGCATTTCCACTATGATGGGTATTATGTGATTGCGTCGCTGGGAGAGGAAAAGGACGTTATGCCTCCTAATATACGACTTCATTAGGGGAACAACCTGCACTTAATAAGTAATAAAAATTTCCTTCCTGTTCTCCTCTCTGAGAGAAAAAACAATGCCATAATTAATGTCGATAACAGCACTGAGGTATGAGCATGAAAATAGAAATATATAAAAGTACTTGAAATATCAACAATTTAGGATGCATGTATATCTATATCTATATCTTAATCTATATCTATATCTAATATATGATAGAATATATATATATATATATATATTAGAAAAATTATATATATATATAAATAAATTATACTGTTTATCATTTCTTTTTACACACACACACACATACATACATGTGTGTGTATATATATATATATATATATATATATATATATATATATATATATATATATATATTTATATATATATTTATATATATATATATATATATATATATATATATATATATATTTATTTATGCATGCGCGCGAGCGTAATATGTGAGGTACTATCAACAATGAACTACATTTTACATAATTTAGTGTATTAAAAATATATACTATGTAATAAACTTATAGCTTTCGTCCAACTGCTGTGGACATGTTCACAAGCCCACACTATATTTTGTAAATATGTACTTCATTGTGGATCTTGCCTTATATTTCTGAGAAGAACGACATAGTTCTTTTATCATAATATATAATATGCATGTATATACATAAGTATATGATAAAATATATATATACACATTTATAAAAATATATTTGAGATATATGCATACATACTTCATGCCAATAAATTCTATTTCCCTCAACGAAACAAACCAAACCAAGCTGAACGAAACCAAGGCCAATAATAAACTTAGAAACCAGACACTACTAAATTGCGACCACAAATATCATACTGTGCAGACTGTTGGTTAAATTTGCCATCTAAATAATGGACAGTCCGAGGGGGAGTGTGAGGAAGGGGGAAGGAGGAGGAGGAGGAGGAGGGGATTATCACCACTGCTCCAGAGCAAAGTTCGGACACGCATCGTAAATAATGGCCAGGGGGATACGCACGACCTAATTGACTGAAACGGCTTCCGTGATACGAAGATGAATCAATTATTTGTGTCGTTTGATAAACATTCGACGCCCGCGGCGGTCGATCGGTTTCGCTGGACTTGTTTGACGGATAAGACACAGACAGACCTGTTGTACTTATAATTAGCGACAGGGATATCGTTAGTAGAAGAGATGATAACGTCCTAATATTACCAAGACAGAAGTTTTCCCAGTAAGAAATTAATTCTGCTTAAAGAATTAGTGGTGATCGTCATATGGCCGCTATAAACGGAAATAGTAGCCGTGGCAGAAATAGTTATAGTAACAGCAATAGCAACATGTGAATAATAAATTTTGGTGGTATCAGTAGGAGTAACGAGAAGTAGCAACGGTATGAGTAATAAGAACATATAAAACGTGTACATAAACGATAAGATACGAAAAATTAAAATAAATACCTAGCACTTAGTTTTCTAAATATAAACATAACAGTACCGTAAAAACGAAGAACAAATCCTGGAACCAATCAAATTAAAACAAGGAATAAATGTACAGAACAAGCTGGAAAGAACGAAAAAACACAAAATAAACAAAACTTTAAAAATATACAAATAAGTCTAACCGAATATCCAACGCAATCAGAGGACAATGGAGGGTGGGTGGAGAGAGAGGGGTGGGGTGGGGGGGGGGGGGGGGGGGGAGAGGAGAGGGTGGAGGAGGATAGTTGGGTCCTGATCCATCCGTCCGGGTAGCAGGTATGCACGAATACCTGGATACCCTGTGTGGTGGATACCTGGGCCCCTTTTTTCCCCTTTTTTTTTTTCCGTCTGTCACAAACAATTAGCATCAGCTGACCAGAGCGCAATCATTTCCCTAACACCCTCACACACGCCAACTCGTGGGGCCATGTGGGTCTGCGCTCATGCGCGCGCCCCCGCGCACTTATGGGAGAAAATCGAAATTAGGACTAATTGAGAAGCACAGAGAATTATGTTAAAATTAACTTCTCAATA
Source organism: Macrobrachium nipponense (assembly GCF_015104395.2). Taxonomy (NCBI): domain Eukaryota; kingdom Metazoa; phylum Arthropoda; class Malacostraca; order Decapoda; family Palaemonidae; genus Macrobrachium; species Macrobrachium nipponense. Next base: position 49,629,920 of record NC_087202.1, on the reverse strand, counting down.
TTCATACACGGTAAAAGATTATAATTACGCAACATACTGAAAGATGTGTGTGTGTGTCTGTATGTATAAGTGTTTATTTGCATATATATATATATATATATATATATATATATATATATATATATATATATATATCGCGTGTGTGTGTGTGTGTATATATGTATATAATTATTTCTAGCGCTAATATTTCAATAAATACCTCTTTTCATAATAAGCACTCGCACGCAGACACCCACAAACACACACACACACAAACATGTATATATATATATATATATATATCTATATATATATCTATATACATATATATATTATATATTATATATTATACTATACATACATCTATATATATATATATATATATATATATATATATATATATATATATATACATTTGTTTGTGTGTGTGTGTGTGTGTTTGTGGGTGTCTGCGTGCGAGTGCTTATGTATCAAAAGAGGTATATTTATTGAAATATTTGCTCTAAAAATAACTATACACACACACACACACACACACATATATATATATATAATATATATATATGTGTCATATATATCATATATATATATATATCATAATATAATACTATATATACTATATATATATATATATATATATATTATTATATATATTATATATATAGATGCAATTATCAATGTTCAAATATAACTATAATTACAAAATTCATTCTAATAATTACATACACTCGTGGTAAGTTAATCACTCAACATATCAGTGAACAATATGACATAAAATTTACGAACAATTTTGATCTTGGGCATTTAAAACTTTTATTTCAGTTCCAGTGTTTTTTTGCTGCATCTACAAAACATAAATCTACAGCAGCAATTTTTTCTTGTGACTATCAGAGGTCAAGTGAGGCTATCAATAAAGTTTTCGTAAACAGAGTGCCCTCGACTTTAGCACACTTGCCTTCTTAATATTATAATTTTCGCCTTATGAAAAACAAGGTTTTGTGGGTGTATATATTTCTTATACAGATTAGAATTAGTTAAAAATGTTATCTGATCTGATAAATGTATCATGGACAACAACAACAACACAAATAATAATAATAATAATAATAATAATAATAATAATAATAATAATAATAATAATAATAATAATAATAATAATAATGCAACCCGGAACCCCACACTATAAAAACCGCCCTCTCGAATAGGATGACTGTGATAGACCAAAATAAATAAATAAATGAATAAATAAAATAAGATGAAAAACAAAAAAA
>NC_087202.1:49618670-49626170 GCF_015104395.2 Macrobrachium nipponense | reverse complement strand
TATATATATTATATATATATATATATATATATATATATATATATATATATATATATATATATATATATATATATAATATATATATATATATATATAAGCATTCTAGTTTAATTCTGAATGTTTAACATTTTACCTAATCGTTTTAGCTTTCAAGTATTCAACATAGTTCTGAAAGTTCTATGAAAATTAAAGAACTTGAAAATTACTTTGAATATAAAAAAAAATGAGCGCGTACGTACTTGAAAATATTTTTTTAATATTAGCCATTTAACCGTACTTTTCAAATACTACGTAATTCAAAGGCATTATCAGAAATGATTTCAAATGGAATTTTGCATATTTAAGATTACTTGAATTGTAAAACAGCTCATTTTCAGATACGAATAAAACTAAATACCCAAGTAAAATATATTTGAGAACCCAAAATTTCAAAGCCATTTCATTAACTATCCCAAGACAATTTTACACGCGTCAGTATTCCAAGAGTTTCAAAAGAATCAAATTCGTAAATTAGTATGCTATGTAAACCTTAAAAACCATAAACCATGGTAATATATGCATTAATGAACCCATGGAGCAATGGTGAAATGAATTATTAATTATTGCGACATCAATGAGTGATACTTTCTTCTTGACCTTGTCAATCAACGTCACGTCTGGTCTGTTTGCACGTATCACCCTATCCGTTCTGATACCATAGTCCCAGAGGATCTTTGCCTGATCGTTTTCTATCACTCCTTCAGGTTGGTGCTCGTACCACTTATTACTGCAAGGTAGCTGATGTTTCTTGCACCAGGGCTCCAGTGGAGGGCTTTTTGCTTACTGAATCATGCCTCTTTTTGTACTGGTTCTGTGCAAGTGCCGGGCATTCACTTGCTATGTGGTTTATGGTTTTCAGTTCACTTTTTCGTATTGCACTTCCTACATATGGGGAGAGATGTGTTTATTTCGTCTATCGTACTTTGAACATATCTGGTTCTTAGGGCCTGATCTTGTGCCGCTGTTATCATTCCTTCAGTTTCCTTCTTTAGCTCTCCCCCTCTGTAGCCATCGTCCAATTGTCATCGCTGGCTAGTTCTTTAGTCTGTCTCATGTATTGTCCGTGCATTGGTTTGTTGTGCCAGTCCTCTGTTTCTTTCTGTCTTTCTCCTGTCTCTGTATATTTCTGGGTCTTCGTCTGCTTTTATTAGTCCTTCTTCCCATGCACTCTTGAGCCACTCGTCTTCACTGGTTTTCAGATATTGCCCCAGTGCTCTGTTTTCGATGTTGACGCAGTCCTCTATACTTAGTAGTCCTTCCTCCTCCTTCCTTTCGTGTTATGTATAGTCTGTCCGTATTTGCTCTTGGGTGTAGTGCTTTGTGTATTGTCATATGTTTCCTGGTTTTCTGATCTATGCTGCGGAGTTCTGCCTTCGTCCATTCCACTATTCCTGCGCTGTATCTGATTACTGGGCACTGCCCATGTGTTTATGGCTTTTATCGTATTTCCGGCGTTGAGTTTTGACTTGAGTATCGCCTTGAGTCTCTGCATATATTCTTTCCTGATCGTGTCCTTCATCTCTTGGTGTTTTATATCTCCTCCTTCCATTATTCCCAGGTATTTGTATCCTGTCTCATCTATGTGTTTGATGTTACTCCCATCTGGTAGCTTTATCCCTTCAGTTCTCGTTACTTTGCCTTTTTGTATGTTGACTAAGGCGCATTTTCTATTCCAAACTCCATCCTATATTATTATTATTATTATTATTATTATTATTATTATTATTATTATTATTATTATTATTTTATTTTATTTATTATTATTATTATTATTATTATTATTGTGTCTATATTCACAAGTACAAATAAAACTCAAAAAGCTTTCAACATGCTAAGCAAATTTCGAAAGAAACAGTCCATGTTTAAAAAAGAAATAGCGGAACTAATCATAGTAAAATAAAAAAAAAATAAAAAAATAAAAAAAAGTTGTTAAATGAACACACAAATTTACCCCAAAATGAAAATGAGAAGCAAGCAATTTCTTAAGCAAGAGCAAAAAAGTTGTGGTATATACACATCACTTCGATGGTTGGTTAAAAATGAAATAGTTTAATAATCCTTCGAAACAAACTCTTGTTTCGTTCCATATACTGGGAGACTGGAATATTCTTCCTGGCTTTGTTTTTCAAGATTCTAACATTTTTTCCTTTGAACGTATAAATATCCATAGCTTCCCATGCTCTTTCTGTCCCTTTCCTTTCTTTAGTTATGGTTGTACGTCTTACTGACCAGTGCATTCCTAAGAGAGAAAAATGAATTACTTTAACAGATTCCTACAACATAAGAATACGTTGTAAATTGTTTGCTTAAGTATGAGCTTAATACAACAAAGAACCTTTGGTCGATACTGCCTGATGAAAATGACTATCATACGATTATACTCATATGAGAAGGCAGGGTTGGCTATTTCACTCCTGGAGATAAATAATGACGATATTCCTTCCTTGAGAATAAATGCGATACAAAATAATCCAGGAGACTTGAACATATTGGTGCGAGAGGTAATAGGTACAATAACGCCCGTGAAGGCAACGGAAAACGAGCGTCAATGGATAATGGGTTACTAAATCGATTGTATTTGTATTTGTTTAGCCTTTTTCTAATAAGTCCGATTGGACACACATCCTAGGCTAGATAACGCCATCATGCTGCCCATCCCATCGGCCTCTTCTTGAAAAACCTATAACTAAGAGAAACGAGAAAGTCGGCTCTTAGATCTTGCAATCTTTGTTCAGAATATTCTGTTTTATTCGCCCAGTGAAAATTGAACCTCTCAAAAGTACATTTGTGTTCCCAAACCACTGGCATTCCATAGCAGACTGCTGCTGGATCAACAGAATTCAGTCTTACGATTTTTCAATATGCATACATACATACATACATACATACATACATACATACATACATACATACATACATACATACATATAAAAATTCCTGCAAATTAAGCAGTAGCCTACTGACCAGGGCGAGTGAAGAGAAACGACAAAAACAAGAGGACGAGTTTTACAGCATTTACAGAAACAAAAAGCTGATGCTTAATTTTGTCAAAAGTGAATTTATGAGTTCATAAAAACTAAAGAGTTGGTGCATTGTATGTTAATATATTTAATGTTTATAAGTTGGTGAAAAGAACAAGTAGCCATTAAGCGTACAGAGGGAGGGTGTGAAAGACGAATTGGAAACGAAAGGCCATATTATCCAAGCCGTCCGGTAACGCCTGTAAAAGGCACAGTATGTTATAGATCTGACAAACTGCTGATGAGCCTTCTCTGTAAATGAATACAGAAGTTAATGCTGAGTGAGTTTGACTTAAAAAATGTTTACCCACGATTCAGAAATTAAAGCATAAATGTGGATGAGACTTCCCAGAATCACATATCAAAACAGAATCGGGTTGAGGGATCACAAGACGAGATTAAGAGAGAAATAGGGATGGTTGGGGGGGGGGTGTGGGGGGGGGGGGGGGGAGTAGGGTGAAGGGGAGTATGAGGGGTAGTAATACGAAAAGGGAGATGAAGAGGAGGGGGAGGAGGAGAAATTGGATCCCTACCATAAACCAAGGCCAAGGACTTGGCGAACAGTTAAGCAAGAGTCATAATCGCAGAGATTTTGCTACTTCCGCTGAAGTAATGATAAGATTGCTTCGAAAGACTGATGAAACTAAGAATAGTAAAAACACGACTACTGCTCACGATTTCATCTTGAAAAGAAGATGGACACCTTCCATTTACGCATATTACCTCCTCAGTAAAAGGGAAATGCATGAGGTTCGGATAGCATATGCAGGGATGAAATTTATTTTACTGAAGTAAACTACAAAATTTTATGATGATGATGATGATGATGATGATGATGATTATTATTAACAGATGATCCGACAGGAAATAATTATGGTAAAAATCCACAAAAAAAACAATAACTAAAACGAGCAAATAAGATCGCATATTCAAATGTAAACATCACAAAAGGAACCAACCTAAGAAAATTTCAACTTGATCACTGTGCAGGTAATTATGTCAAATTCTTTAAGAATGACTGAATGAATCGGGTTTTAAACACTGATTAAAAGAAAACTGTCAATTAGGTTCTGAACAATGCTCTTGGATTAAGAAGAGAACGATATTATTCAAAGCTTGAAATAAATTATAAATGAACATTGTTCATCACTGCATGAACTAGTTACTCTATCAAAACAGAGAGAGAGAGAGATTCATACAAAAGTATATTATAATTCGTCATATACCAAAAGAAAAATAGCATCGTGTCACGAAGCTTTTTATCCACACCGGCCAATTGACACCTTCCTTTGTCATGGGCCTTGAAGTCTTTCTTTGTCCTTCTAATTAAGTGGATGAATGCGTGATGGACAAAGAGTAGGAATACTCTCATAAAAGAGAAAAAGTGGGACAAAAACTCCCATGTGTCAACCACAGACCCGCTCTATATATTTCTTTAATAACACTTATGGTACGGCACTTACTATATAACACCTTAAGTGTTTTTGAGGTCCCTGAGATTATTAGATTGATCGTTGGTGTATTTTCGTTACCTTTTTTTGGCTGAACAGCGCCTCTCCGCCAGAGATTTTCATGATACTAAGAACATGATGTTCAACATAATTCCATTAGGTGGTAATTCAGTAAATAGTATCTACTGTGCTTCAGGACAGAGGATCTGGATATGATTACTTATACTACTGATGATAAGGAGTCATATCTCTACTTTCCCTGAAGTTGTAAGGCGGTCGATTAACATTCATGTAGCTCAAGAAAATTTCCTTAATCTCTGATTCCCCCTTCTTTTTTTTTTTTCATCGGTACAGGCTACGGGGGTTAAAACTCAATGCCCTTGGTCATTTGTTGAATTTCACACCACGCAGAGAGACGAGAACATTAATATTTTCCTTTTCTGGCCATTTCTTGGAGCTCCTGGCCAAGCCACTAGCACTACCTGGCGCATCGGTGTCGCGATAGTAGTACTTCTTACAAATGCCAGGTAGTGCCACTTACCATAAATGATAATAGTAATAAATCTTAGTTGACTGATCTTATTGCATTTATGAATGCAAATGAAAACAAAAATGGAGTTGTACTGCTTGCATTGAAATGTAGAGTAAGAAGAACTGAAAGCACGAGAAATGTGAAAGTAGCTGAAAGAAGAGGCAAAAAAGTTAATGGGGATTTGAGAATTTGAGATGGTTTGGTCATGTGGAAAGAATGGAGGACAATAGGTTCATGAGAAGAGTGTATAATTCCAAAGTAATACGAGGGATGAGTAGAGAGGCTATGCAAGAGTGAGGTAAAAGGATAAACCTCAATATCCAGGATGAGTACAGTTTGTAAAAGGTGAAGGTGAATGACGCAGTGTAAGAGGGGGCCCTTTACAAGCTGCCAATCAACCATTTCTGTAGGTGTATGAAACGTGTAATGTTGCGGAAGTTTTCTGCTCGTGGGGTCATCAACGATTCAGCACTTAACGTATGAATGTGGCAGCCGCTCTTCTCAGAATAATTAATAAAATTTTCGTGAAATTGTGCGCGTGTATCCCAAAAGTTTGAATAAAACAAAAATGAGTAAAAAATTCGTAAGAAGCGATGAAACCTACTTAAGAAGAAACAGCTAATACGTCAGACAAATTCACTTCGTCGCATTGTTGGTGTCGTGCAATGATGACAGAGAGGAATAAAGACGTGGCGTTACGGTACAACCCACGCCGCGAATTTGTTTATGAAATGATTCGTTATGGTTGATAAGCAGTTATTTCGTATGGTCTCCTATCCTCTCATTCCCATTACCCCCACCCCCACCCCGCCCCTTGTTTCGTCCTTCGCCTAGAGAAATAACCTGAAGAAAAAAGTCAAAGCTGAAAAAAAACATAGCCTCGGTAGCTCTAATGATACGTACCACAACTCATAAGACTCGGGCAGTAATGATAATGCGTGATTTATCTGCCCTGTAATCAGAGAGAGTTTAGCTGGAGCAGCGGAAAGATGCGAACAAGAGGAGGAGGCGGATAAGAGGTGTGGGACCCGAACACAAAAAAAGCAAAAACGCAAAAAAGAAGAAACAGAAAAAAGGGCTTGAAAAAGGCAAATAAAAAGGTCTGAAGTCTGTGAAGGCGCGTTATTTGATATCAATCTTTGAACAGCCGGGCATGAAGTATCAATCATGTCCAATTAGCCATTAAAGCCTGACGGCAATTTACATATGAATCGACGCTCGGCGTCCAACGAAATTGCCACTTTTAGGGAGCATTTTCGTGAGCGTTAATCAGGGCAATTGGAGCGTCAGCCAGGATACCGGGTTGGTCATTAGCATCGCGGCCCGGGGTCTGGGTAGGAGAGGGCACGGGCGACGGAGAGGGTACTACTACACGCAGGCGAGGAAAGAAAGCTCTCGGGGTAAGCCAGGACTCGCACAAAAACTGGCATCTCCTTCCTGCCCTGCAAAACCATCAAGGAGGAGGAGGAGGAGGAGGAGGAGGAGGAGGAAGCCCTTTTTGGCATCTGGTAAGAAAAAAAAAAGAAGAAACAGAAGCTCTTTTGGTACTACGGACAGTGATTGGTCGAACGTTCCGCTTTCGCCAATCATAAGCCGGAAGGCGGTTCATTTAATTAGCAGTTTGTTTACTGACCCTCTCGTAGCGACGACGTGTATGGGACGTGAGGAGTGGCGGTAGCCGAAGTAGCAGTAGCAATAACAGGAGTAGCATTAGTGATAAATGTAGCAGTATCACAAACAGAAGCAACATCAAGAAAATAAGATATGGCATGAAGGGTACCCATTTCCTCCTCAACCTTTCCATTCTCTTTTACCTCTTTTTCCTTCCCTCTTCATCCTCCTCTCCCGTTTCAAAATACTCCTCCTCCTCCTCCTCATTATCCTCCTCCTTTCACTATTCCCATTACCTCTGCCTCTCCTCATCCATCCGACAATCTCCTACAGAAATCCTTTCATCGGAGGCGCTCAGAACAACAACTCCAGTCCCCTACGCTTCGCCGTGAAGATGAAACCGGCCTTATGCCAGCAAGGGCTCCCGCTCCTGGAGAAGGTCGTAAAGGAAGAATGGATGTAGCGATGCAGTCAGAACTGCCAAGAATCACATGACAAATCCTGTTACCAGATTATGTAGAGCTGTGATCTCTGCCACTGAAGAACGGATGTAAGGACTCTCTGTTAACTGAAACCGCTTCCGAAAATGGGTATCTCCGATAATTACTTTTAAAACCAGAAAATAGACAATTGAAAAAAATCATTATACACAGCCAATCAGCATGATACAGCGCTTTCACAGGGTACATGAATCTCATTATTATTATCATTATTATATTCCAATTCTAGGAACAACACCAGAAACTGCTATCAACATGTTGATCATGCTTTCCTGAAATTGAAGTTTTTGTGAAAAAAGCAAAACAATTCAAAGAAGCACACAACAATGTAGAAAAAAAACGTGAAT
>NC_087202.1:49563670-49616170 GCF_015104395.2 Macrobrachium nipponense | reverse complement strand
TTAACAATATGACACTTGCAAGCATATCACGATATTAATTAATGGCCATTTTTCCCAAGAAGAAAACTGATACGCTAAGCGTTTGAAGCCACTTACAGGGTTTGATTTACTGGCTTTGAGACGAAAGACGTCTCGTCATCAAGAGTCAGCTTTCCCTGAGGAGCCTCCTTCAGTTGAAGCCGACAGTAATTATATAGTATTGTTCCTGTAGGATATAAGGTAAATCCACAGAATACTAAACGCACCGTGGCGTCAGAGGGCCATTGCCAGAGAAATCTGGGCTGATGCCTCCTACCTGCCATAAATAACAACGACGTTAAATTAGTAGGAAATTATTTCAGATCTTATGAACCTTTCATCCTTTAAAGATATGAAAAAATAAGCATAATTATGTCTAATATAAAAACGTTCTGTTATTAGACCAGACTTATAGAATCGTCGATTTTTTAACCATTGTGTTCTTCAGAAACAAAAAGAAAAAGAATACAAATTCTATTTAGCTCCTCAATCATAAGCAGAAGAGCAATGCTACTTCTTCTATCATGGAAGATCTGAAGTAATCAACGACGAATGAAGAAGAAGAAGAAAATAAGACAACATAAAACTCCATTTCGCTATTTCAAGCCCATAAGTCACCGAGAGTACCAGCCTCCGGATCCTGGAATAAGCAGCGAGCAACTCTCCTTCCAGTCATTGTCCAAGACCCGTATCGCACACCGCCTGTCGGGGTCTCCACGCACAGCCGAAGGCAGAGTATCAAAAGGCAAATTCATGCTCCATGGTCGGAGGGTGGAGGGTGGGAGGCGGGAGGTAAGGAGAAGAGAGGATGAGACAGAGAGGGATATGGATGGGTGGGGACTGGAACCCCAGAAAACGCTTCATTAAGCATCTGTTGTCATTTCCAGCAGCTGTGTTCTCTCGCCTTTTTCTTCCTGGGACACAACTTTGCTTTGCTTTCATGTAATCTGGTGGAGGAAGTCGTCTGTGTTATTATAAAGGAATGAAGGCAATATATATGGCACGATTACTATGATCAGTTAGATATATTCAATTCAATATGTATAACATTAAAAATACGGAGAATAAAGATAAAGACGAGTTGATTTATATTATATGATATATAATAATAATAACTGTAATATCAATAATAACTATGTATACGGTATAGGGAAAGCAGCGTATAAGCAGTAGTGGAATTGTGGAACAATAACAACTTCGGCACTAATAAAGATAAAAAAAAAATCAGGCAACCTAGACTGCTCTCCATTATATCAATTATTCACTCGAGAGACGTGGAAACAAACACAGTCCTGGACTTCCTCTATTCCATACTCAGTCAAGAAGTGTTCCTTCTGCGTGCCTGTCAGTCAAGGAATCAATCCGCGGTATTATCTGCCAGTCACTTCGTTCGCTGAGAGCTGACAGGGTAATAGGTCATCAAAGTGTCTGACATGAGTGAAAGAGTAATCGTGGTTGTAGTAACACACTGCATCCTAGTTTAAATCAGACTTCAATGGGATCGGCTTGTAAGAGAGATATCAGAACAGAACTTGCTGCGGATTTCCTCAATTCTTTGCTCGGCCGGTTCTTCAAGAACCAATTTTCTTGTCTGTCACTCAACGAATCAGTCTGCGGTACCGTCCAGCTGTCAAATCGCCGGCTGAGAATAATGACGACACAACAGGTCATCACAGTATACTAGACGAGAAAGATGTATCCATCGTGATACAATTCACGGCATTCTTAGTAAAAGCAGATTTAGATAGGACGGCAACCCTGTGTCCCAAACTTGTCCAGACCCAATAGCAGTCAAAGAATCACTCCACAGTCTCGTCTGTCTGTCAACCCGCTAGCTGGAAACTGACAAGCAACAGATCTTAGCATCTGACAAGTGGAACAGGATATTCGTCATGTAATTCACAGCTTATTTTAAAATCAGAAATCAACAGAACAGCAAGCATTGTGTCCTTATCTTGCCCAGACCTAATAAAAGAAAGATGAGGAAAAGGCGAAAGAGAGCGGGGTTTAACTCCTTTGGAAGAGACGGACCAACCTCTTGAAGGATGGAACATTGACAGGAAAGACAGAAGCAGAAGGCGAATGCCAAAGTCTGGCATTCACTGAACTACTCAATTTCGTGGATGACAGGTTTCAACGGGAATGAATAATATATCGCTACTCCATTCACAGTATTTGACATGATTCTCTTAAGAGTGTCAATAGTAACTTTATAACCTTAATAATTACACTAATCTAATATTAATACAACGGAGATATGAAATTATAACGACAATCACCACTTTAGTAACTAAGTACTGTACCATGGTTCTACAGCAATCCACGTGGAATCAATACGGTACGTGAAAAATACCACCATAAATGTCTTTCTCTGTTCTCGGGCTCGAAACAAACTAATTACCGGTTAAGCTAGCCTGATAGTCGTTCGTTGAAGTGCGATGCGAATCAATCGATAGCTGCTACAAAAGAATTAACTGCAAACAAAGCTAATTATAAGACTCCGATTGGTTTATATTGAATGCCGATCGCCAATTTTCCCCCACCCTGAATCTCGGCGGCATTGATTGCTAAGATGTCGTGGAGCTAATTCATAGCATTACGTCATCAGTCAATTTTTCTTACAGTTGGAGAATTCTTTTTTTTTTTTTTTTTTTTTGAAGATCTAAATGAGTTAGTAAAGAAATATATATATATATATATATATATTATATAATATATATATATATATATATTATATATATATATAATTATATTATATATACATAAACATTCATACATACATGCTCAGGTAGCCTGTTTGAAAAGGTTTTCAACAATTTTTCGAGTTATACATATTCGTCTGTAATTCCTCAACCATTCATTATATATATATATATAATATGATATATATTATATATATAATATATATAATATATAATATATAATGTATTTGTGTTAGAAAAGGAATTATATAAAACGTGTGTAGGACTATATATATAGTATGTTAGATTATCTGTATACACACACACACAAATATATATACATATATATATAATATATATATATATATATATATATATACATATATATATATATATAATAGAGAGAGAGAGAGAGAGAGAGAGAGAGAGAGAGAGAGAGAGAGAGAGAGAGAGAACACCAAGATACAAACGTAATTGGAAAATATCAGTATATGCAATGGGGTGGTGCAATACACAATATTGCAATCAGCACAAAACAATTTGGTGCACACCTTTTTCTGTGAAGAAAACGTTCTTGACTTGTAATAATAATAATAATAATAATAATAATAATATAATAATAATAATAATAATAATAAAAATAAGTGATGTTGCGTACTCAACCTCAAGTGTTACCACCTTGTAAAGTAATTCATAACCAAGTAATAGTGCCTCGCCCAAAGCTAAGCTTTACTCAACTAGAAACCGGCCTCAAGAATCTGAATGAGCGGAAATAAGTCACACTCAGATCTTAAGGCCTTAAAAAAATATATAAAGAAAGAGCGTAGAGATATATAGAACCCCGCCTCAATTCCGAAGTATTTTAAGCTATAAAATTTTATCATTTTCCGCTACGGTCGTTGAAATTGTCTTCGAAAGGGCGACCTTGACCATCAAACGCCAACTACTAAGCGATTGACTGAAGGAAAATGAGATGAAAGACGTTATATTCATATTATATATATATATATATATATATATATATATATATATATATAATATATATATATATACATTTATGTGTGTGTACATAAACGCATTAAGGAACTCTCCTTCCAATATATCTTCCGGATCATAAAACCATCACTTTCTGCGTATCTCTCTATTGAGTCTATTCCCTCCTCCCAAGACTTCAAAACAATAAGCTCTTTTTGAAATCCCTCCCGGTCTTACATTCTGAAGACTTGTGCAATCGTCATTTCACCAGTGCTAACATTTTCGCTTTATTTTCGTTGTATTTTTTACATCCTCACAATGAACCCATCTTAATCCAGACATACTACGCAAACAAGTCATCTTAACAGCTTTCACTTCTTCATTTCATTTGAATTCAACGTAAACTCAACATTCCAACACTTGCTGTTATGGTCACTCCTCTTCCGTTCCAACCTGAAGGCAAATCGTAACGTTTATCGACTGCATAAAATATTTCATGGTTCAATACAAAATTGTAAAAAAAAGCCTTACGCAATACTTTCTGTTTATTTAACAGTAATATTTTCAATCTAATAAAAAACTAACTTTGAAGACCAATACTCAAACATGTACGTGCACTGCTTCAAGTTTATGAGTTGTATTATACACAGTTTTTCAGTACATTTATTCCAGCTGCTTTTGGGGTCTCGCTGCAAACCGTTACCGCCTTTGCATATCCCGTAAATTTGTCGCAAGTTTCGGCAATGATCACTGGAACACCGTGGGTGATCACCCCGCCAGTCTGTACTGACTACACAAATACTGCTTAACGGTATAGCAGACATGTTTGTATTTTGCATTCGAAGGTGACCTCCAAATCGATTACTGGCCAAACTAAGCATTTTACATAATAAGACTCAAGCGTACGAGTGAATATCTGCGCAAACGTTTTTGTGAAATGTTTGTCACACCGTTTGTATTCCAGTTTCAGGCTCACTTATTGACATGATGATGCAATAATATTGATAAATGCACACGCCTAGGATTGCTCACATACACACACACACGCACACACACGCACACACAAACATCCAAACATACGAACTCTATCATATGTTTGATCTAAGGATCTAAGCCCATGTATGCGACCTACGGCCTTTTCATTTGACTTCCAAACCCTACTTTTCTGGAACCACAATGCTCTTCCCATATACATATATATAAGCATAATTCATTATATGCATGTACACGCGCACAAGCACAACGTGCATCATATACATAAGTACACATGATTATAATCCCATTGTCATGTGATTTACTCAGTTTCATTTTTGCTTGTGGTACAGTGCGATACATACACATGTCCTGAAGTTGGCATACATGGACAATGAGCATATGCATGCTGGCGCCAGTTGCCTGCACCTGTGCATAGCATATATATACACCTAAATATGAAAGAAGACAATCCATCAGCCGTTAAAAAAATGTTCCACCTGTTTTATGATTATTCATTGACTTTACTTTACTGTGTATAATCCAGTAGAATCATCACTATTAAAAAAAAATTCAGTACCCGAATACTTAACAAAGATTTTGGGCAAGTTACGATTCAACGTAACTTATGTCTCACCCATTGTTTACGAATGCACTCCCATGTATCAGTTCGTAAATTTTAGTGAGCTATTACTAAACAAATCAAATGCGTTTTGGGTTTGTTCCACGCCAGTGTAGTACTTTTGCATACCATGTACGCCTTTCAACGAAACGACGAACAAAACAGGAGAGACCTTACCTTACAGACCTTACATCTTGTTCGGGTTGCCCCAGGTCCCTCAGTGTGAGGCACCTCTAATGTCTACCAGAGAGTTGCTAGTACATCTTCCGGTATATTTTGCATCTTCCAATCTTGGATGGTCTGGGATGCAGTTTAGATATTTGTCGAGCTTATTCTTAAACACATCTACGCTCACTCCTGATATATTCCTCAGATGAGCTGGCAACGCATTGAATAGACGCTGCATTATCGATGCTGGTGCGTAGTGGATTAATGTTCTGTGTGCTTTCCACTTGATTTTTCCCTGGTATAGTTTTGGGCACTATTAATCTACCTCTGCTTGCTCTTTCTGATATTTTAGTTCCATGATATTTTCTGCTATTCCTTCTATCTGTTTCCATGCCTGAATTATCATGTAGCGTTCTCTTCTCCTTTCTAGACTATATAATTTTAAGAATTGTAGTCTTTCCCAGTAGTCAAGGTCTTTAACTTCTTCTATTCTAGCTGTAAAGGACCTTTGTACACTCTCTATTTGTGCAATATCCTTTTGATAGTGTGGGTACCATATCATATTGCAATATTCAAGTGGACTACGAACATATGTTTTATAAAAGCATAATCATGTGTTCAGCTTTTCTTGTTTTGAAGTGCCGTAACAACATTCCCATTTTGCTTTACATTTTGCCAACAGAGTTGCTATTTTGATCATTGCATAACATGTTCCTATTTCATCATCACACCAAGGTCTTTAACTGCTTCCTTATTTTGTGATTGTCTCATTATTAGGTCCCCTTATATGCATATAGCTTTCTTTCTCTGTCTCCATAATTTATTGATTCAAATTTGTTATCAGAGTTAAATACCATCCTATTTACCTCTGCCCAATCATATACTTTGTTAAGGTCTCGTTTGTAGAGCGTTCCCTATCTTCATCACAAGTAATTTCTCTACTTATTCTTGTGTCATCTGCGAAACTACTCACTACCGAATCCTTAACATTATTGTCTATGTCTTCAATCATAATAACAAACAGTATTGCAGCTAACACCGTACCTTGCTGCACACCGGATATTACCTTGGCTTCATCCGATTTCTCGTCGTTTGCAATAACTATCTGTTTTCTGTTGTGTAAAAATTCTTTTAAACATCATTCTTACTACTTTATCCACGTATTGTGTTTTCTAATTTTTCTTCGCTAATATATTATGGTCTACTTATCAAAAGCTTTTGCAAAGTCTAAATAAACCACATCTGTTTCATTTCCGCTTTTCATATTTTTGAATATGTTCTCACGGTGGACTAACAGTTGGGTTTGTGTACTTTTTCCGGGTACGAAACCATGTTGTCCTTTATTAAACAAATTATTTTTTATTAAATGTTTCATAATATTTTTCTTCATTACCCTTTCATACACTTTCATAATATGTGATGTTAGACTCACAGGCCTATAATTACTTGCCTCTAGTCTTGATCCACTTTTGAAAGTAGGGGTAATATATGCTAATTGTGCTCATCATAAATCTTGCCTGTATCTACACTTTGTCTTAATAATATTGCAAGTGGCTTTGCGATAGAATGAGCTACTTTCTTTAACAAAATAGCAGGAATTCCATCAGGCCCTGCAGCAGCTCCATTTTTAATTTCATTAAGTAGCCTGCACAATATCAGCTTCATTAATATCTATGTCAGCTAAATATTCAATATTTTCATCCCTTACTTCTATATCATTATCTTCATTATCTATTCTAGGGGTGAATTCTCTCTTATATCGTTCTGCCAGTATGTTGCAAATTTCCTTTTTTTCATTCGTTAACCTCCCTTCAATTCTTAGAGGGCCTATTTCTATTCTTCTTTTATTCATCTTCTTCGCATATGAGTATAATAGTTTGGGATTTTGCTGATATTTAATAGGGTTTTTTCTTCCAAGTCCCGTTTTTCATTTTCTTTTGATTGTATAATCTTTGTTCTGCATTTTCTATCTTACTTTTTAGTTCTATAACTTTCCATGCATTTTTTTTTTTTTGCTAGACCTTTTTTCCACTTTCTGATTTTCTGGAACAAGATCCTTCTGTCTCTTGGTATGCATGACTGATGTTTACTTTCTTCTTCGGTATATATTTGTTTATCCACTATTTTCTCTAATATTTTATATATCTCCGTATTTACCTTTATGTCATCACTTACGAAAATATTATCCCAATCTTTTGTTTAATTCTTCATTTATTCTGACCATTTTATATTTTTACTGTAGAAGTTGTATTTTCCATATTCCTTCCACTTTTTCATTTCTTGCTTATCTCTGTTTTCACTTGCTTTGGAATGGACTGTTAATTCTATGACATTATGGTCTGAAATACTCGCATTATAAACTATTATTTCTTTAACATAATTCATCTCGTTCACAAATACTAGGTCTAAAGTATTTTCCTTTCTGTTGGCAGGTGATTTATTTGTTGAATATTGTATTCTAGTAGCATATCTAATAGCTTTTCGAATTGCCTCTTATCTTCTGCACTACTATTACTCTCTTTTTTTATATGTATAAGTACATCCACAATCTCCTATTCGTTCTTTCCAGTCTACGAAAAAGGAAAGTTGAAGTCTCCAGATAGGTAGAATAGTCCAGTCCTTGGTGATTTCTACATATATCATCCAATTTTTCTATTATTAAGTCAAACTCTTTAGTATTAGGAGGTCTATATATTACTATGTTCATTAATTTTTCAGATTCAAATTCTACCGCTATTAGTTCACATTCTGAGTTACTATATTTCTCATATAGTAACTCAGAGAGAGAGAGAGAGAGAGAGAGAGAGAGAGAGAGAGAGAGAGAGTGAGAGAGAGAGAGAGAGAGAGAAAACAGATAATCAGACACGGCTACTCATCAGGAATGCCTACCGCACGCCGTCCTTACGTGTTTGTCGGGACCTACCTGAGCACGTGTTCCTGGTAGAGCGGCTGCTTACCTGTAATTAGCGGGCAGCGCCATGAAACCTCGCCTCTTCCTTCATCCTATCCTGCTTCTCTCTCTCTCTCTCTCTCTCTCTCTCTCTCTCTCTGTGGCGGTGCCCAAGAGTTCAGGTAAGACCGGGTGAGAAGAAGGCGCTCCGCTCATCACTCACATCTCTGGGCCCTTAACTTGAGAAATCATAGTGATTAGGCCACCTGGACGTGCAAAGTCCGGCGGCAGAAGTCATCCGAAATCATACGCTTTGACCCCAAAAGGGAATCATTAACGTGGCAGACAGCCATGCGAGAAAATAGAGAAACTGGGGAGGAGCGATTGCAAAGAGACACATTACATCCCTCGCTTCCTCCCTACGTGAGCTCCGATCTGTCAATTACCTTCAATTGCGCCTTCAATTTTACCTTTTCAACACCAAAGAGGAGTCATTAGCCAGACTCCCAATTCTCCAAATGATAAAGAAAGAAAGAAAGAAAAAAAAACGAAGAGGATCTCAATTTAGCCATCCTCCTGCTCGGCATATGTGGCCCTCGTCCTTCAATTATCCACCGCTGTTTTCTTCCATTCGACCTCTGATTGCAATCCGGAAACTGGGCTAAACCTGTTTCATCCGAATGTCCGGTTACGGTGTGGAAAATATCTGCTTCTGAATTCGACATTCGCTCCATGACGGCAGTCAATTTTTACGCCTAGCGTTTTATATTCAGGCTGATTGTCCATTTTTGCGTGAATGTTACGATCAGCGAGTTTTCTGGACTTGTATCTCCTCATTAGAAACGCCAAATCTCAGACGATATGTATATCTTAGTTTTACCAGACCACTGAGCTGATTAACAGCTCTCCTAAGGCTGGCCCGAAGGATTGGATATTTTTACGTAGCTGGGAACCAATTGGTTACCTAGCAACGGGACCTACGGCTTATTGTGGGATGCGAACCACATTATATCGAGAAATGAATTTCTATCACCAGAAATAAATTTCTCTGGATCCGCGTTGGCCGTGACGAGAATCGAACTTCGGACCACCAGATTGGTAGCCGAGCGCGAAATCCACTCGTCCAACGAGGAACTATATCAGACGATAACCGCGGCTGCCTCTGGCAAAGGTAAATTTTCAGTTAACAAGGGAGGCTCAGCATGCCCTCCTATCACTGCCTTTTTTAACCGCCGGGAGTGAGTATGTATGTATTGTGGCAGCTGGGTTATCTCGGTGCCACATTCGGTGATGATCAGTAATTCATATATCAACTGTGGCACTGCCATAACCTTTGTAACCTGGTTTTCCGGTTTGAGTTTGAAATCCTTTCCTTGACAGCCGCGCTCATTTTTCTTTCTCTGTTTCGCTGTTCTTTAGATTATACTTAAGCTTTTTGCACCTCACATCATGATTTGCTAATCATGAGATGTATTGTTTTAATCATTTCCAATGTTCTCTCCTGTATTCAACATTGGGGGACGGTTATGTTCCTTCGAAGTTTGCTAGACAAGTTCAAGGCCTTTTGGGGTATTGAGTTTAAGCTCAATGTGAATTATCAAGTAACGGTAATAGTAAGTCTGTCAGTACTTGGAACACCCTTATGAGCCTGCGATGGCGAAAAGAAGACATGAAAAAATTTATGTCTCCTGCATTATGAAAAACCAAGACAGCAAGAAGCAACTGAGTCATAGCTTAGTTGCCCAACGCTACGAAGAACGAGACGGCACGAAGTCCTCTTGCATATTATCTGAACAACGGTGCAGCGACAGACAGGATATAAGACATATGCTTTATATCTCAATACCCCTGCGTCACTCAGGAATGGAATATGTGCAAAGAAAATTTCGCAGCTTAAATACACTTTATCCGGCAATTATGATTATTCAGCAGCGATACCAAGATAATAATTCCTTTTTTTAATAACGGGTATGTTCTACCCTGCAACTCACTGGAACCGGACATCCTATAGCGCATGCGTGATGTTACCTCACGAAAGAATAAAAAACGGAGTACAAAATGGAGAATATTTCTCAAAGTGAAGAGGTCGAGACAGGCACGGCTATCAAAATCAGGCTTGGTTACTGCACAAAAAGGGAAAACCAAGCAGACATATTAGCATTAAAAAAAAAAAAAAAAAAAAAAAAAAAAAAAAAAAAACACTATTTGCGAATCTGCCTGTAGGCTATCAATGTTATCTCACTCTCAGACCAGGCACGGAATAAATAGAAAAATTCACTTGATAATAAATTCCGTAAACATGACAAATATTAAGACAAAATAAATAAGGAACAGATCGAAACGAGAGAGAGAGAGAGAGAGAGAGAGAGGAGAGAGAGAGAGAGGGTAACCAAAAGAGACATTATTGGACAAAAAGGAAAGTCGATTTAACAGAGCTAATGGGTTACAAATCACAGGCAAGTTCAGGGATTAAACTTTGCCATTTGCAGCTGAACAAAGAATAAAGTCGTTTCAGCGTGTAAGGTTCTGTTTTTGAGTAGACCGTTCTATGCAGTTTATCCTACAGTAGACAATGGATTGGAAGATCACTTACTCATTCAATTCTCGTATTTAGCCCTCTGGACCTGACTGCTGTAACCACCTAAGGTCTCTAGCTGGAATTTAATCTATACGATCTGTGCACTAACTACTACAACTCTCAAGTGTTTTTAGATTTTTACTGTTATATTACTAGTATCAAGATTACTATCTTTTGTACTACTTCAACAACTGTCTGGATATTGCCGATTACTCATTTTTTTATCATGTTATCTCATGTATCTAGATTGTGAATGTTACTGTCTGTACCTTGGATATAGCATGTATATGGCCTTGAGCTGAGAATAAAATGTATTATTATTATTATTATTATTATTATTATTATTATTATTATTATTATTATTATTATTATTAGGATACATAAGAAGGTGGATTAAAGGTATATGTGTTCTGCGAAGCTTTTTATTTGCACTATATTATTCTTGTCTGTGTATGTACGACGTATTGGTGAGAAGTGTAGTGTAGCTCTTGAAACGCCTTCACGAATCTTCTCTATTGTGCATCAGAGTGAGAAGTCAACTCACTGCCTGTCAGCTGGTGAAAAGCACCATTCACCTAAAACCAGGTTTCATACAAGTGAGGCAAGTATTCACTACGAGTTATTAATATAATGAATATGATTCAGATTGAAATGTAGAACTGAGCAGGTTCTCGAAAGCTCTCGCTCTGCGCCTTTCTAGAGACATGTTTACATTTAAACCAGTGTGGATTTCTTCGCCATTATGATTATTATAACCACTAGCATGAACGCAACTACATTTTCAAGGCAAACTTTTACGGAGTACGTGACAACAGCAAACGGAAGGAAGGTGTAAAAAAAAAAAAAAGCAAACAAACGGGGATTAAACATTAATAAACGAGAAAAAGTGAGCAAACTGATCATTTGACTACTTTGATACTTGACCTGCCGTCTCAGCCAACAGCACCGTTGCACTAAAGACAATAAATAACCATGTAAAAAAAATTTATAAAATAAATGAAAAGTAGCACAAAACAACAAAGGTAGTAAATGCAAAAGTGTCTCAGCAAACACCTTGAGATCAAAATATTAAAACAATCTTCCCAAAACCATAGACAAGGAAACGTTAGAAGTATAACCGACTAACAAACAGACTTATTAAAACAAACACCGTCATAACTTAACAGATTTCCTACACCAAAATCTGGCAAAACCAAAGACTTCCCGAGTCCTATTTGATCCTAAACATGTTTTGTTTTCTGAATCCTGGACTGGTTTCAAATACCAGCATCATATCCAGTACTTCACTCTTTGTATCATATACTCGGGGAATTCTAATTATGAATATAACAAGAAAAACACAGAGCACAAGAGAATCGTTGGTGAGAGAGAGAGAGAGAGAGAGAGAGAGAGAGAGAGAAGAGAGAGAGAGAGAGAGATAGAGGTTAAAATAGGGGTTATGACACCAAGAAAATTAATAATAAAATATTACAACTAGATGTACAGTCCAGAAATTTCGACTTGGAACCGACCAAGTGAATAAATTAGATGCACTGATAACGAGCAACTAAACAACGACAAAAAAATTCAGCAAACATTTTGCCGTTACATAGAATTCCCCAATTGCATAACATACGATACGAATACAACTTTGAAAAAACCGCGAGAATTTCCAATCTAGTATAGAATTTCTTGAACGAAGACCATACAATTCAGGTTACAAACACGCTAAAATTAAAACCGGTAAAGATTCTGACAGCGTCTGAAAATTCTGTGAATGAGAAGAGGTGTCGTACGTCATTTTTCTTTACGATCGGTTCCTCCACATCACTTCCGCCGTTCCCTTCTATAGATAAGCCTCCGTTTCGAAACCCGTTCTCCTTTTTACCAGAGCCATTCATATAAAAGTGTATAATAATTATATGAAAGGTGTATAATCATGGCAAATTCCAGGTGGTGCAATTGATATTCGGCAGATGCAATTATGAGAGACTCAGGCTGTTCTTGGGAAATGTACAGCATGTGCAGCGTACAATTGATGGCTCTCTTTCTCTCTCTCTTTCTTAATGGTGGATACAAATACATGTGTATTTAACTGTACATGTGTAACCACAAACAAATACACCACCACATGCATAACACACACATACACACACAAACAAACATACATACAAATATATATACATATATATACGGATTTGCTTGGCTTATGATATATATATTATATATATATATATTATATATATATATATTATATATATATATATATATATTATATATAAGAATAAAGGTATAAGCCCCGAAAGAAATTGAAACAATGGAGTAGCGGAGTACTGCAAGATCTTTCGACTCAACGTCCTTTACTTAGCAGACAAACTGACATACATGAGAAACTGAGAGGACAAGGAAGGGTCGTATAAGTGACAGATAGGGATTATAAGGAGTCAAGTACCTAGAATCCAACACACCTGGAGAATTAGTGAATACATACATACATATATGTGTATATATATTATATATACGTATGTATGTATGTGTATGAGTATGGGTGCGTGATTGTGTATATATGAACGCAATGGAAACTGTAAATGAAAAATCTGAACGCAAGACGTATAAAATTGCTAGCAGTTGAACTCTTATTCAGTAATGTTTTGCCACTGAGCATACCAATGCAATAAACAGCAAAGTAATTCGTTTTCAATTGTACGGACAAGACGAGCGTGACCACCTAAAGGTAAAAACAAAAAAAAAAGGGGGGGGGAGGTTATCTTTCATGAAAATTTCCCAAGTGAAGAACAGAGAATTCACTCTGGAACTACTTGGCACCCAACCACTCATTATTATTATTTTATTATTATTATATATATATTTATCACGCACAAAACCCCCTTGGCTCGCTGAGCACTATACTTCAGAATATATAAAACAATAAAATGGCCAATCGAGAAATCCCCAAATCTATTTCTGGTGAAATTGAACTTGCGGGCTTGAAGGAAGCGGAAAACGATACGAGATCCGAACACGTTCCCTTTTATCTCTCACGAGATCTGGCTAAATGTTTCTAAAGACGTCATTTACGCCAGTTACGGCGCCAAGCCGTATAATTTCATCGCGAAATCCGACACAACGACGGATTACATTTTACAATGCCTGTCATCAGCCAAGCTGAATAACAGTTATTCCCATAACGACTCTAATACCGACGGCAATGAAAATGTGCTTCATTCAAAGAGTTCAGTTTCCTTTCGTAATGCAGGCGATGACATTACTAAAACAGCTTGAGAAACAGCAACTCCGAGAGAGGATTAAAGGTTTGGGAGCTGATGTACATGGAGTGTCCAGCACAGAGGACCTCACATATAGCAGATAATACGTGTATGTAATACATTACTTGTAAGATACAGTACATGATTTTTTACGACTAAGCTCGTTCAAACTATTTAGCTATGGTATTTATACATGTATACATACACAACCACACATGCACACGCACACATGCATATATATATATATATATATATATATATATATATATATATATATATATAGATATGTAGTATAATCATATTATATTCATACTGATATATATATATATATATACACGCACATATAAATCTATTGATAAAATTACATATATAAAAACATATAATATATATACATATATATATAATAATATATATATATACATACACACACATATATGTATATATATATATTATATATATATATATATATATATATATATATATATATATAATCCAGTGACATTTTTTGTATTACCAAATCCTAAGCTACAAATATCCATACCTCGGGAATAGCTTACACCCAAGGGGAATTAGCTTCGTCCCTAGCGGGATTCGAACCGATTCCAGGTTCAGCAACAATATCAACCAGAAGTCGACAGCAGATCGGCTTTCGACTTATACCTATCATAATGGCTCAGTGGTCAATAGTCACTATGCAAGGCGCCAGTTCGAATCCCTCTGCTGGTGAAACACTTATCAATTAGAATTCTCATTGGGTGTACGTCACTCGAGGCATAGCGAATTAGATATTAAACGATAATAAATTAAACGAGTTTTGTGGCTTAAAATCTGTGTTCTGTATGTGGCTATATATATATATATATATATATATATATATATATATATATATTAATATATATATATATATATAATGTGTGTGAATGTGTATGTAGATACAGGTGTATATAAACTAAAACATTTAGTTCTTAATATTATTAATATTAATAATAATGTCGAAAGACGTAATTCTCTCTCTCTCTCTCTCTCTCTCTCTCTCTCTCTCTCTCTCTCTCCGTGCATGGACTGGAAGCAATCACGCCAGATTATTTTTTCAACGCCGACAGTTCCTGCCGTTGCTGGCGCGATATTCATTGCTTTAGTTGCACCTGCGAATGCATCTTGCAAGATTGCAACGCCCCCCCCAAATGTCACCGGTGAACACTCCCAGGCACTCATTACTTCTCGTTAAGGGCACTGATTGATCTCATGCGGTGTTCTGTACGTACGATCGAGAGCTCAGTGGAGAGAAGATGGAGATGATGGGGAACTGGCGACTGGAGAGAGACTTAGGGGACTGAAGAAGGAGAGAGAGAGAGAGAGAGAGAGAGAGAGAGAGAGAGAGAGAGTATAATCAAGCTGTGATTATTTTTCAACAATACTAAATCTTGAAGAATAAGAAGAATAAGAAGGAGAGAGAGAGAGAGAGAGAGAGAGAGAGAGAGAGAGAGAGAGAGAGAGAGAGAGAGAGGTATAATTCAATCAGTGATGGTTATTGCTTAACATTACTAAATTTTGAAACGATATCTCTCTTATTCTTAACGCAGCATACGTGTCTACTTATTATATGCTCCTCCTTGGTAATTAGTCACCAGCGAACACCCGTATTCCACTTCAAAATATCACCTTTGTATTTTATATACTAGATCGCGTATCCAACTTTGATGGGAGAACAATCTCCGTTCCAAAGATTCCGCAAGGAAACTCACTAGGAGGGGGGGACGGGGGGGAATTAAACGGTTTCGAATTTTCTAGGGAGCAATTCAGAGAGAATCAAACCGTCGTTTGTAATCCTGGTACTTGTTGAGTATAGATATATATATCTATATAATTTATATATATATATATATAATTATATATATATATATATAATTATTTTTATATTTTTGTATATTATTTATTATTATATTATTTTAATATTATATATATATTAATTATATATTTTTTTTATTATATATATTATTATTATATAATAATTATTTGAAGGTAAATGCCACGGGGGGCTAAATGAAATCACAAGATTGCCAAGATGTTGGCAACCTTCGTCTTTTCATTTTCCTCCGTGGCATCACCTTTATTTATACATAGTATCACGTTTTATATATTTCGTGATCAAGTTATTCATATATATTGGGTGTTTCGAAATTAGAGCCCCCCCCCCCCTCCACAGAACAAATGGAAAGTTATGGTAAGTTTTCTGCTATAGCCTATCTCCAAGTACATTATCTTAAGTTTCTATTAAGTTATTTTTCATTTTACATTTCTTGTATTTTCAGACTTAGTAACGGAGTTAGATACAGCCATGGCTAACGACTCGGATGAAATCAGATGGATTGACCGAATCCGGGCTATAACATTCAGAGAGGCCGGGGATGCTGGCACATCCTTCATTTCACGTTCCTGGATAGCTAAATACATGTAAAAGAGAATGAATCCTTTGTGTAAAGAAACTGGAACAAAAATCCATATGACAGTCGTCGCGAAAAGAGTGAGAATCCTGGAAGGCCTGAAGTCCTCGGGAATCAAAAGACATCATAGCTGAAATTATACCCCTCAAGAATGCAGGCTGTGGTACAGGCAGATGGAGGCCACACAAAACATTAAATACTCAGAAAGAAACTTTAATAAATACCTGTTCTGAATTACTCTGTTATTCTCCATATCAATTTTAGTTTATGCTGTCGAGGGGGGGGGGGGGCGCCTCTAATTTTGAAACACCTTGTATATATATATATATTATATATATATATATATATATGTATATATATATATAAATGTATGCATGTATGTATAAATATATACAATATTCATACGATATATATATAAATACATACAGTACACACACACATGCACACTCTTGCACACACACAAACACCCCACCCACATAGCTATATAACACACACACACACTTCATCTTATGGAGAAAGTCACTTTGTTGCTGTGCACGCTTTAAGACCTTGATCCAGCTCTCCGCCACAATCTTCCAGCATTCACTATATATTATATATATATATATATATATATATATCTAATATATATATATATATATATATATATATATATATATATATATATATTATATATATAGATATATATATATATATATATATATATAATTATATATATATTATATATATGTGTGTGTGTGTGTGTGTCTGTGCACGAGTAGGCGTGTGTATAAATCACAAGTTTCCAAAATACTGTAAATTACATTATTAAGATTAAAAGATCGAACTTTATGAATAGCGATTTTAGGTTGGAAAACCTTTTAACTCTGTTTGCATATATGATATCTATTTTGATGAATCCATCATAATTCTGTGCATAATGATCACTGGTTTCATTTTGATCATGTAATTAGTGAATTACATTAATGTTTCATTTTGATTATGTAACAGGTGAACTACCCTAATTCCGTACTAGATGAGTACCTAAATGGGTCTTAATTGTTATATGAACAGAGAAAAGAGGTCATCTAAAATTCGAGCAGTAATTTCTGACGACGATAATTACAAAGTCGACAGTTCACAAATTATTCATTGAGCAGAAACCAACATGCGTAATGGACCCCTAAAGGATTGAATAAAAAAGAGAAAACCGAGCCCCGTCCATTAGCAAGAGCAATAACACGATGAAAAATGGACCGATTGAACGAGGAAATGTTGACGCTATTCACATTTTCATGATATGTCTGGATTAATGTTTACATACAACTCTGAATTTAAATTAAACTAATATAAAAATGCATCATCTTGCAATGTTAAAAAAAAAAGGAAAAATACTCCTGGATATGCGTTCGAATCCAGATCCATTTCAAAATCCAACACTTCATGGCCAATAACCCACCCCTCCATCAAATTTCATGCCAATCCATCGATAACACTAACATTCTTGGTGAAAGAACAGCCGGCAGGCCAAACAAGCACACAAACAAACGAACGAACGTAACACACCTACAAGGGAAAATACATCACCGACACCCAGCTTCGTCGGCTGCATTCATGACGTCGCTTCCGTCTCCGCGGTATGCAATCCCTTCTAACAAAGATCATTAGTCCGGCTGTCAATGCCTATTAAAGTCTCAAGTGATATCTGCATTAAGAAAGGAATGTTTCCTGACACCCTGTAGCATGGAACGATGACGTAATAACTCCATCTCCAACATTAACAGATTTGAACACGCGAGGGTCTTTGTCTCTCCTCTTGCTCCGCCAAGTAGCGAGTGGCTCGGGTGGGTTCTATTCGTCAGAGGTCTTGGCTGGAGATTACCTAGGTTTCGTTCTGTTAGACATACCATGCTGGCAATATGAAGGGGATAAGTATGGGACACTACCCAAGTAACCTCATCTATATCAACTTTGCTTCCAGCATCCAGTCACTTTCTGTTCTCAATTCTTCTTTCACACCTGTTCCTCGATATTCTCAATAAAAATTGTAAAAATAAATTAGCCACATGATGAGGTACTTGAGGTTGTTAAGCGTGAATAGGGGAAGTAACAACAATAAAATTTACCGCGTTTTCAGTCTTTGCTACAACTGATGATAAAGGAATCAAGCTGAGTATAGTATGACGAACATTCTCAAAATCTCAAAAACTAAGACTACTGGAATGTCATCCTTGTTCATGATCGCTGTAAGGGGCGAGGGGAAGATCAAGGGTAGTACTTCCAGGGCTCTGGTTCCATTCAGCTTTTGGGAAATTCACGGATTTAATTCCTGGAAGTGCAAGGTGACTTCCAAAACGCTACCTGTTATCTTCACTTCATCAATATTGTTCCTTAAAAGGTTTATGTTGACTGTGGAAAATGACATTGCTTCTTAACTCGTCGCCTTCTCGAGTGTAAATTTACCTACGCCAACATTTTGATGCCAACGAGGTGTGAACTGCCCTAATTCTGAAGATGGGCGAGACCATTTTGAACGCTGAAAAGAGTTCGCCAAAATTCCTGAAAAACTTATTAGCCTACGTTTCTCTTTTGTGCAAAATGTTAAGGAAACTGATATTGCTGTATTGAGGGATATGTGCTTGCCAATGTCGATATCTCTTCATGGACATTAGACGCCCAAAATGAATCAGTCATTTTCTTACCATTTGGTAAGCATGATTGCAATGAAACTACCTTCACCCAAGCTCGATGGATGCTGCTAGGAAAATTTGCTAAATGGCTGCAAAGTTCTCTTAAATGGTGATTCAGGTGGGCAACTGCCAATTCACCTTTGTGTTAGTCCTACCATGACGCTGATGTTTTGTGCAAATTCAATCGTCACCGAAAATTTCCAAATTGGAGAGCTGAATGTTAGCTTCCGTCTTGCTACTGTCGAAAATGATTTTATCTGTTTTTTAGTGATACTTACACTCTGTCACATAGTATTACTAAAATACCCAGTGGGCCAAGTTTTATCCTAATTGGATTATTCCAAAGGTGGTTTCCTTACTATACCTCGGAAAAGGATCGTCTTGTTAAATTTCAGAATCAATGTGGTGTAGTGATGCCAGAGCTATGTTACTATTGTTACCATGTGCACCAAGAACTATGCTAAATGGGATGTCTAACGAACTCAAAATGCCAAACAGCTACGCCTGATCGGACCTACTGAATTTTCCCTCCCCGAGTCTACTACTTAGTATCATAAGTATCGTACTTTGCAAATGGAAAAATAATCTAAGTTATATACGAAATGCATGAAATGATAAAAGCTCTTAAAATGAAGAGCGCAAAGAAGGAATAAACAAAAACGGGGAGAAAGAACGGAAGAAAACTGAGAGAACGTCGATACATCAAGTTCAGCTCACCTGCCTATGGTGACGTCACTGCAAAGCCTCCCGCATCCCGTGAGTTGGCATAATTCGGGACGAGCCGATTGTCATCAGACGAAGTTCAGTGAACCGACGTCATGATAACAATCATCATTATGAATATTATAAATATCATCGCAAGGTGCTCTTTCGACCGAGTTTATCTTCTCTCTCTGTCTCTCTCCATGCTTCCATTTCTAGCATCAACTCCTGCTCTCTTCATCTCTCTATTTCTCTATCTACCAATACATTTTCTCCTCTTTTTTCCGTATTCCTCTCCTTTTGTTCCTTGTGGCAAGATCCACGATCAAATCATAAAATTCTCTCTCTCTCTCTCTCTCTCTCTCTCTCTCTCTCATGCTTAACTGGATGTAATTGAATATAATACCAAGCATTTCCTCTCACTTCTCCCCACAACAACGACGTCGCAATCCGCAGAGCAATAAAACAATCTCCGTCTATCGAGCCCAACAACAGAATGTCTAATAGTCTTAACCGCCCAAGAAAAAAATAAACGATGAAATGTTCTAATTAAATCTGTAAATGCCTCATAGATCATGAATGAAAATGAGCGGTATAAAACGATTTCCATTAACTCACTCCCCTGAACTTCGAACATCATGCAGACAGAAAGAAATATTGACACTCATCGGTAATTATCTTTACCTAAGGATAATCGATTGGACAATCGAACACGCCAGGATGTTTAAGATGACGGCTGAAAAGTGTGTGTTTTGCACATGTGCGTGTGTCTGTGTGTGTGTGAGAGAGAGAGAGAGAGAGAGAGAGAGAGAGAGAGAACCGAGAGTAGAGAGAGAGAGAGAAGAACGTATATGTCAAACATTTGAGTGTGAGAAATATATATATATATGTATATATATATATATATATATAATATATATATGTACGTAAGTTTGTGTGTGTGTGTGTGAGAGAGAGAGAGAGGAGAGAGAGAGAGAGAGAGAGAGAGAGAGAGAATCAGCGGCCAAATAATGTGTACATATTCAGTACCTTCGTGGACCAGAAATTCATCACTTTAATCACAGAGATAACTTTGTTCTTTGATCCAGCTCAACGTTATTTGCAACATCAAATATACGAAAAATAAATACAGGGTGAACGTAAACACTTCATTGAACCCAATTACCTGCCCCATGATGGTGTCGTATTTCTTCAATAATCGGATTGTCCAACAGAGCTGCATAAACAACGTTTCAATATTAATCAACGTCAATATCACTCGATTCGGGTCGAAGGAAAAGGAACTAGATGTGGAAGTGCAAATAAAGGGATATACTCAAACACAGGTGTGGCATATATATATATATATATATATATATATATATATATAGTATGTATATATATATATATATATATATACATATATATATATATATATATATATATATATACAGTGTGTAAATACTTTTTGTACAACTATATATATATATATATATATATATATATATATATATATATAAATACGTGTGTGCGTAAAAGTATACACTACTTACAAGAACTAGTGTCGCGTTAAATATATATATATATATATATATATATATATATATATATATATATATATATATACTATATACAATGTCACCCTTGCAGTTTTTGGGATACCAGTATATAAATAGGGTGAGTTTGCTAGCTCCATTTCCTGCTCCATGGATGTCTAAGGGGGTTATGTGTCAAAAGTGTCTAGTATTCTTGGTGGTCACCCATCCAATTTTGTACAAGACCCAACATCATTTCAGTAAGGTGATTCAAGATGACTCTCCGTGTGAGGCAACGAGATAAACAGTATGTTTTTATTTCAGTTTTCCTCTGCTAATCAAAGAAGTTAATAAAGTTCCTCGCAATTGGATCACTGTGGAGGGTGGATCCCAGAGTGCAGAAGAGCATGGGGTGAGCAACTTCATTCCCAAAGAATTGGTGAGATCTGGAAAGTTGAGTATCCATTATGGCTAGTTCTTTATGTCTTCTTTCGAAGGAAAGCGTAAAGGAATCTGTGAAGTGGAGGACATATATATCATATTATATATATATATATATATATATATATATATATATATATATATATATATATATATAATATATATATATATAGATATGAGAGAGAGAGAGAGAGAGAGAGAGAGAGAGAGAGAGAGAGAGATATATATATATATATATATATATATATATATATATATATATATATATATATATATATATATATATAATATGGATGAGCACATGGGAATGTGTTACGCACAGTTTTCTGACTCACATAGAGACCAAACCCCAGTCTTTCAGGTGGGCGTCCATGACGTTAATAATTCCACCCCACAGATATTAAAATTTGGAACTCAAGTACTCTGTACCTGAATTTTTTTCCAGGCAGACATCTAGCGCTCAGAAACTTGTTTCTGTGAAAGGTGTTCCCACGGCTTATTTTCATCATATCTCACAGTGGATGGGTAAGTCAAATAAAATGTTAGCAATGTTTTTTTTTTGTCACTAGCTGTTGGGTTGGTATGTTAGGTAATATCGCTGGTATGTTAAGAACTAGGCGTCTGCCCATGAAAAACCTCAGGTACAGAGTACTTACTTGTGTTCCAACTTTTCGTATGACTAGCACAGATGGATTCTCACTAAAATAACTGGGGCTCGGTCCTGACGTGGGACAGAAAAGAAAAAAGGGAAAAACAATATAACATGTAAAGACCGTCGAGTCGATAGATCTTGCAGAAACTCCGTTGCTTATCTTTCCTTCGTGGCTTATACCTTTATTTATGGATTTATCACGTTCCAAACTTTCGTTATTCAGTTATACACACACACACACACACACACACACACACACACACACATATATATATATATATATATATATATAATATATATATATATATATATATATATATATGTTGCATTTACTTGCTTGGTTAGTTTGAAAATAATAATTATAAATTGATTCCATAACAATGGCAGTAAGCAGTATCATATAGGCATCACTAACACAAGAAGTACCAGAAGAATATGACACAAATGAATGTGTTCTAAGGAACATGACAATATATTGGAGGGTAGTGGACCCTTTGGCTAGCAGATCTAGAAGACGGAATGACAGCAGTACATGGGGAAATAATAGAATTCAAGATTTGTGTAGATAAGAAAATAGATAAGATTATGTACTAACATGTAAGAGATCAATAAGAAAGTCAAGGAAAAATAGGGTAAAGATAATGCAAGTTTTACAAGTTAAATCTGAGCTAGTACTTAAAGGATGACAATACCACGTGTTTCCCAGGAGCTATGCTTATTAGAAACATGGTTAACTACGAGAGCAGTGTGCGTCTATATATATATATATATTATATATATATATATATATATATATATATATATATATATATATACGTATATTACACACACACACACACACACACACACACCACACACATATATATATATATATATATATATATATTATATATATATATATATATATATATATATATATATATATATATAAATATATAAATGTATGTATGATATAAAATGGAAGTGCTGAAGCTGTAAGTTTATCATTTGTATTATAATAAAAAGTCCAAAAAGAGCATAATTTTGATAAAATTTCTTATTCCTGATTAGACTGAGGGTTTACATTTCAAAAGAAAACCAGGAGAAACATCCAAGAAAGAACGAGAAAGAAGAAATGGAAAGTAGAAGGAAAGTCATTCCAATGAAAATCTGCCCTGCAGGAGACATACAGACAGACAGAACGATATCCTAACAAAAGAGGAAAATCTTAATTACGATGTGATCATCTAAGGAGGCTCCTCACTCCTGGAGTAGAGGTCCTACAGGGTGTAATTTAAGGGCTTGTGGGATCAATCAAAAAGATAAAAAAAAAAAAAAAGCGGGGAGGGAGGGGGGATTGTCAGGCAAGTTCAGGATATGTGATATTCTGATGCATCATCTGCTAATTGAATTTCTCGCCTTTTATTAACCCGAGTGATTGGGGGGAAACAGGTGAGGAAGGTGACAGGGGGGAGGGGAGAGAGGCTCACCTGCTACGTGGGTGGCCATGATCCGAGGCGAGATACTTCCGCCGAAAGTTACGTCTACTGAAATTCAAAGAGGAGCTCCTGATGGTATCAACTACGAACAGTTACCTTACAGTTACGAATGAGGTACGTCACGGTCACGTACAAGTTAATGCCTATAACTTATGGAAGATACGTGACAGTTGTGTGACAGTTACGTGACAGGCAAGTAAAGTAGCACAACATTTTCGCGGGTCGATATGTGAACTAAAAACAATTCTGCCTATGTTTCAAAGAAGAGGCCGATGAGATGGGTCACTCCAAAAAAAAAAATATAAGGCCAAAGCAAATGGAAACAAAACAAATAAAATTCCCGTAAAGGAAAATAGGTTGGAATTAATTCGGAAGGATGCAACAGTCCCATATTTGCATTAAGGCACAGGAGCCAGGAAAAACAGACTCCGAAAGGGAGTTCCAAAGCTCTTTCTCTCTCTCACTCTCACTCTCACTCTCTCTCTCTCTCTCTCTCTCTCTCTCTGTATGTATGTGTACATATGTATGTGTGTGTATATATATATATATATATATATATATATATATATATAATATATATATATATATAAAACATAATATAATATATACAAATATATATTTTTATGTAATTTTAATAACCACATTACCCTCTTAACTACTCGAATTCTTCGTCCTACTTTGGATTCGCTTGCCACTACAAAGCCTTAAGATCCAAGTGCAAGATATATAAAGAAATTGTGATGTCCGGTAGCGGAAAATGAACCCGCGTCCCATGATAACAACGAGGTCACGTTGCCGACCTGACCTCGTTGTGATTATGGACCCGGGATCGTTTTCCTGCTTCCGGACATCACAATTGCTTCGTATATCTTGCACTTGGATTAAGGCTTTGTAGTGGCAAGCGAATCCTAAAAAGCGTGAAGACTTCGAGAAGTTAAGAGGGCATTGTGGCTATTACAACTTTATGTACGTGCATATATATATATAATATATATATATGTATATATATAATATATATATATATATATATAATATATATATATATAATATAAATATATAATATATAATAATATATATATATATATATATATATAGTATATATATATAGCTTATTATAAAAGAGAGTTGAGCCAGCTGATCACATTCACCAATATATATATATATATATATCTATATATATATATAATATAATAAATTAATTATATTTATTATATAATTTGTATGTGTGTTTATACATACATATATATAATACATGTGTAATATATATATATATATAGTATATATGTATATACATGTGTAATATATATATATAGTATATATGTATATACTATATATAAAAGACTTGTAAGTCTTTTATATATAATAGTGAAATTTAAAACTTAATGAATTTTGCGCTCACTGAACCCTACGACCTACCTTATACATAAGTACAATATCCCAACCTCAGAAAACGTCAAATGTACATAGAGCCTCGAGCTCCGTACCACACAGCCGTTGTGCGACGAATGTCAGCACTGGGTATGTAATCATTTACTCGGCAGTTAGGGATTCGAGTAACCACATACTATAGTAGATGCACATCAGTCGTGCATTTGATGTCTAGGCCCGTCCCTTACGACGCTCCCGATTGGTTGTTGATAAGCCAATCGCAGAGCTGGAAACTCTCAGTCTCTCGAGAGTGTTCACATAGGCAGGATGTACGTTCCGACTCCCCTGAGGGATACGTCTTTCAAAAGTATCTCTCAGGAGATGTGGAACATACATCCTGCCCATGTGAACTCTCTCTCGAGACTGAGAGTTTCCAGCCCTGCGATTGGCTTATCAACAGCCAATCAGAACCATCGTAAGGGACGGGCCTAGACATCACATGCACAGTTGATGTGAATCTACTATAAATCCGTGAGCACGTGGCTAGTATGCATTTCAGGGGTTACAATGCTACTTGTAAGTCTTTTATGAAACTGCTGTCATTTTCCTGACAATTCCTAATGGGTGTGTATGTATCTGTATCTTTATCTATATATGCATATGTACGCATATATTTATATGTAAATGTACGTATGTATGTATGTATGTAAGTGTGTGTGTGTATATATATATATATATATATATATAGATAGATAGATAGATAGATAGATAGATAGATAGATAGATATTTGTTTCTGACGTGTTAACAATTTTTTTTCTTTTATCTGTTACTCTATACTTGCCCCTCGTATATTTGCTTCTTTTTTTTTCCTGCCATGTATGGCTATCTCACTTATTCAATTTTGGGGAGGTTGTGTTATTGGCCTAATTCTTCTGTATCTGTGTTTAATAATAATAATAATAATAATAATAATAATAATAATAATAATAATAATAATAACAAAGATACAGGACCGCTGTATAGTTCAGAGTACAGTGACAGGTTTCTCTGTCATTTCCGGAATCTGTTCGACCACGTTCCGAAGAATAAAGTGTCCTGACATGTCGCACCCATATATTAAATATAAAGGAGAGAGAGAGAGAGAGAGAGAGAGAGAGAGAGAGAGAGAGAGAGAGAGAGAGAGCAAAGGAAAAAACTAGACATGCAACATTCCCATTATAATAACTAACACACCTCTAGGCTTTCAATTAGATGTATTTCCTTGGCTTTATTGAACGTGGGGAATTTTTTTCTCTTCCGTAAGTATTGTCGAGGACCATAATGAGGGTCCTGTCGCCTTGTAAATGTCACCCCTCACACTCCCGTCATTCCCTCCTGCCCATCCCCCCCCCCACCCCTTCCCCACCACATCTTGCCCTATTCCTTCCACCCACTCCAAGGGCCCGCCCCAGCCTTCAGCTGGATTGGTTACTTGCGGTGCATACAGACATTATTAACAGAATTGTACATTAGAAAAAAGAAGGGGCTCCACATATTTCTAGCAACGATTCACCTTTTCATCCCTCTCTTCTAGAACATCAACATAGACCCCGATACTCCTCGTTATTCCTTACTATAGTAGATTCACATCATGCGTGCATCTGATGTCTAGGTCAGTCCCTTACGACGCTCCTGATTGGCTGTTGATAAGCCAGTCACAGGGCTTGGAAACTCTTTCGAGAGTTCACATAGGCAGGATGTATGTTCCACCTCTTCCTAGGGATACTTTTGAAAGACGTATCCCTCAGGAGAGTTGGAACATACATCCTGTCTATGTGAACTCTCGAGAGAGACTGAGAGTTTCCAGCCCTGTCATTGGCTTATCAACAGCCAATCAGGAGAGTCGTAAGGGACTGGCCTAGACATCAGATTCACGGGCGATGTGAATCTACTATAGGTACTTCCACCTTTCCCTGGATCTACCTTCCTTCTGGCACCGTATCAAGACCTAGAGTTCTCTAGCCATCGCTTCCAGCGCCTCCGTCACTTCCCCGGCGCCTCGTCCTCACTCTATCGTCGCTTTTTCTTCTCGGGTTTCCAAGAGGTCAACCTCACCTTAGGTTGTCCCGTCTCACCCTTCCTCTCAGCTGCTTCTACCAAATCCGGATATTGCTCTCATTTTTCGGTGCCTCAGCCTCAACCTAAGTATTCCTCCTATTCCCTCTCAACGCCTAAAACTCCTAAAGTCTATTCTTGAAATCATTTTTGTGGTCAACAACTGAATGCCAGGAAAACAAGTCGATAAATTGCTACGGTTTGTCAAATTTGAAATATTGGTTAAGAATTAGAACGCTTCCGTCTCTTTGTGTTTGCTGAGCTCTTCTCTCTCTCTCTCTCTCTCTCTCTCTCTCTCTCTCTCTTCATCAATGTTTAAATACTATGTTTCTCTCTATCTCTCTTTCCGCTAGATAAGATTAAAGAAAGTTCTCTCTAAATACATATTTACCTATCGTAGGACAAGGGCGGTGAGCGGAATCCTTCTCCAGATAATCATTAAATAATGACAAGGAACAATCGCCGTGCATGAGTTCGTGTTAATCACAGAAGATGAAAAGCATTTGAATCAATAGCACACTAACTCTCCCCGAAACACGACCATAAGACACACACACACACACACACACACACAGACATACGCGCAGACAAAGACAGACACACATAAACTCACACACCATATGGAGGGTTGGGATCAATCATGGAGTCATTACTTCCCATTCTGTATTTCCTGACAGTTTCTTTCCCTCACCATAACCATGAGCTGCTGCCATTAGCCAACACCACCGACCATGGAAATGAAGTGGCAGAACCATTACAAAGGAATTAATAAAGGAAAAAAAAAAAAAAAAGCACACTGCGATTTTCTTTTCTTTTACGTCACAACACAATATCCGGATTGCCGCTTGGTAATCAAGAGAACCGTCATGGCGTCATCATGATGAACGTAACAGAATATTTTTTGTCCTAATTTCTCCATTATTTTTTTCCGCTACAAGGAATGAGCATACAGACGATTTTTTGTAGCAATTTCTTACACGAAATGATTCCTTTTTCTCCATCACAGTTCGAGGTTCTTGCTAACACAAAGACTGAAACAAATATTCGGAGAAAAAGCAGCAGTCAACACCGAAATCAGAATGAAACCTTTGTTTGAAAATCTTACGTCTGAACAATTTTTTCGTGAAGTCTTCTCATAGTTCCTTTTCTCGGAACAGTTTCATCAATACAAGGAAACAGTTAGCAAGGCGGAGCCCATGACAAAATCAATACACCCGAGGCCATATTTATCCTCTGTTACTCCTAAATAAGGATAGGACCTCTGTATATAAAAAATATTTTGGTTCTATTAAGGAATAAGGAACAGGCTCTCCTGTCCAAAATTAAAAGACAATAAATTTATTGTATCCATCCAAATAATAATAATAATAATAATAATAATAATAATAATAATAATAATAATAATAATAATAGCACTAGGCACGATCCCAAGGCCCCTGAAAAGGCTGAAGTAGCTCCAGGACTCATGCAGAAGAGTGTAATCCTAGAAACGGCGCACATAGCAAGAAAAGTGATGCAACCCGGAATCCCACACTATAAATACCACCCAGTCGAACTGGAGGACTGTGATAAAAAAAAAGAAGAAAAAAAAATAATAATAATAATTTAACCATGTAGGTTTCGCTGTGTCGCAATCAGTCCTCAAGATATCACGAAGCGTTAAAAGAGATTGTCAATCAATTTTGTTCTAAGCGTCACGCATTTGGCACTGAGGACATGATCAAATTTTAAGAAAAATCATAAACCCAATCGGCGTTGAGAGTATTTTGAATGCTTGCTGTTTATTATTTGCTAGTTACTAGGAACAAACTTCTAGATCTTCTTTATACTGACCTGACTTACTTTCCTCGGATGCTTTCAATAACGAAAAAAAAATTATCCACATAACGGAATTTTGACACTAGAATGAACGTTCAGTTGTTTTTCGAACATCGTGAGAGGAAGTATTTGAAAACTAGAAAATGCCTTCTCTCTCTCGGTCCGAACAGGACCGAAAGTACTCGGCTATCTCGCTTTTTCATTTTTTCCTTCGTGGCAAAAAACCTTTATATATATATATATATATATATATATATAATATATATATATATATATATACTATATATATATATATATATATATGGATATGTATATTACATAAACAAATATTATTATTATTATTATTATTATTATTATTGTTATTATTATTATTATTATTATTATTTATTATATTATTATTATTTTATTATTATTATTACTCAGTCGATGAAACCTATTCGTATGGAACAGGCCTACAGGGGCCACCGACTTGAAATTCAAGCTTCCAAAGGACCTGGTGCTCATTGGGAAGTAGGAGAAGGTAAAGGGAAATACAGAAAGAAGATACCCCCTCCCACTTATTAAAAGAAAAAATTAATTACTGAATATATCAATATGAATAAAAAAGGTATTATTTTATATATAATATATATATATATATATATATATATATATATATATATACATACATATATTTATGACGGAGAAACCTATAAAGAGATGTGTCTAATGTATGATGTATTTAATTATTTAATTAAGGCTCAGAACAACCAATAGAAATTAGTACGGTATCTCTCCGTGTTGTTGTGTCGAATTACATTCCGTTTACGCAAATAATCAAATTTCAAGAGGCGCATTTACAACACACAACGCACAATCTGGATTTATCAGTTACACAAGGGAGGAAAAGGCATTATTCCTGCTACTTCCAATAATAATAATCTTACTATAATGGGCGTTATGTTTGTCCGTCCGTCTGTCATTCAATCACGGCCAAACGGCTGGTCAGATGGGCATAAAACTTGGCAGGGTTATAGTGGGGACTCTAGAGATCGTTTATAATGGAGTTTCATTCTACCTCCCCCCACCCCAACCCCTCTGTATGAAGGGATTCCCTGAAACGGAGTTGGTTTCGCCCGTGAAACGGGGCATGTTATGCCCGTAGACTTAGTTACTTTACAAATTTATCATACATAATCTCTGTATACATATGTTTGCTAGTAATAATAATCCAAAGAAAACTCATAACTACATGATTTAATATAATGGGAAATTAAATCCACAGTAGTAGGACTGTTTGATTTTGCTATTTAAAATATATAAAGCAGAAAGCTTTCGATGACCAGCACGGTCCTCCTTGTCAATCTCTCTTATTCAGATTAACTGTGCAGGTCATCGAAAGCTTTCTGCTTTGTATATTTGAAATAACAAAATCAGTAATACTACTGTGGATTTACTTTCCCAATAATAATAATTATAATACTATGAACACTAGGCACGATCCCAAGATCCCAGAAAAGGAACCTGGAAAACTAGACGCCGAAGTAGCTCCAGGACTCAATTAGAAGCCGCGCACATAATGAGAAAAGTGGTGGACTCCAAAGGAGGCAGGATGCAACTCGGAACCCCACATATAAAAACCACCCAGTCGAATAGGATGACTGTGATAGGGAAAAAATATATTCATTAATAATAATTAAAACAGAATGCGAATGGATATTTTCCTATGTGTACCAACGATAGAATAAGGGTAATAAAACCGTCTACAACTGATGTCATTCAACCGTGAGTCCCCCTCTCTCACAACTGCGTCTCGACATTTGGGACAATACAAATCTTATGAAGCTCTGATAGTGGTACCTTCATTCTGTATGTTTGCAAGGGAACCAGGTGTGAGAGATGGTGACTCACTGTTGAATGACAGCAGTTCTAGACATAGTTTTATTACGCGTATACTATCGTTGGTACACATAGGTAAATATCCATTCGCATTCTGTTTTAATTATTATTAATTAATATTTTTTTTCCTATCACAGTCATTCTATCCGACTGGGGGGTTTTTATATTTACTTAATTTTCACCGGTTTGGGTGTTATAATAATAATTATAACAACCACATTGGACTGCATATAGTATACATACATATGCATATATATCAAAGATACAAGGGAAACAAATTCCTTCACCCTTGCAAATTTATTGCCGACGTTTCAAAGCTAAAAAAAGAAAATAATTTGCACCACAGATAGAATCGCAGTATTAAAAATTTAAATCTAAAGAAATTTAGAATGTTAACCTTTCACAAAAATGGCGAGGCAGCGTTCAAAACAGGTAAACAAATGCCAATATAAAAAAATGAACATAAAAGACATAGGTCCTCCCTTACCTATTTTATGTTCAGTTGTATACATAGTTTAAATTTTTAATTCTGTGATTCTATCAGTAGCACAAATTAAATGTATATATATATATATATATATATTATATATATATTATATATATTATAATATATTCTATATATATATATATATATAAATATATATATAGATATATATATATATATATATATATATATATATATATATTATTATATATATATATAATTATATTAGCCTTGAAAATGTGACTGTGTCATGAAACGTCGGCAATAAGGCAATAAGTCTGTAAGATTGGAGGTCTTCGTCTCCCTTATTCCTTGTGGAAGTGTATGCTGTGGCCGTGGCTTCTCCTTGTGTATAGTATATATATATATGTATATATATGTATATATATATATATATATATATATATATATATATTTCACATACATATATATATATATACACACACACACACACACATATATATATATATATATAATATATATCATACATATATATACACACACACACACACACACACACACACACACACATATATGATATATATATATACTATATATATATATATATATATATATTAATATCTATCGAAGTTGTAGACATTGATGTACATCTCTTGAGTTACTGTGCAACTCTGAAAGGGTCTTACTGACAGTGTTATTGATGCAATGGCCATAAGTTAAGAGAGGAATAAATACTATTTTGAAGTGTCATTCACAGTTGCCAAATTTTGTTCTGACGCTGTTGTGTATGTATGTATGTATATGTTTTTATCAGTTGGTTATTTATTTGTTATTTTCTGCTTTCGTTTTTTCTTTCGTCGAATGAGGACATTTTATTTTTGTGAATACTTTCTAGCATGTTACCGACCTTCCGTGTATTTCCAATAATAATAATAATAATAATAATAATAATAATAATAATAATAATAATAATAATAATAATAATTGGTTTGTTCAGAAATAATAATAACCTTTACTAAAGAAGTTCCACCAATCTTTAAATCGTCAAAGTCTACCGCACCTCGTTACTACTGCGCCGTTGTTCACACCCGTACCGTGACGACAACTCCTCCTCCTCTTCTTCTTCTTCTTCTTCTTCTTCTTCTTCTTCTTCTTCTATGAGTTAAATAGAGACCAGCGGGCGCCAACCTTGCCGCCTTCCTTACAAGCGAGCCGCCGCTGAATTAACCGGCGCAATCGTAGATAATTGACCGGAAACGTAAAATGCTATGGGCTTTGCGGATCGGCAGCCATAAAAGCTACTATTCTTAAAGCGCTGGAAGCTACGCACCCCAACCGAAGATTCTGGAACAACGTGGCTCTCGCGTCAGACTCGGTTTCGTCTAATTTGATTTCCTTTCAGTCTTTTAATTTCATCAATTTTTACAGATGATTGCAAGGTAATTGTTATTTCAATAACAATTTACAGTTAGGCGTGTATTCAGTGTCATTTTTAGTAACACAATGCATTATTACCTTAAAACAAATCACCTTGTAATTTATTCATTCATTTATGTTTTTAATCTATGAATTTATCAATTTATTTTTTCCCTTTCTAATAACTGACCTCTTCTATCTGTACGTCCTATTATCTTCTATTACTTCTTTTAAATGAACGCCATATTCTTTGGAAGCCGAAATTTCAAGTCAATAGCCCCTATAGGCTTCTTCCACTGAATTGGGGTTTATCGTTTGAAAAAAAATTATGAAAATTCGACCAACGTACATTTCTTCGCTTGTGCCTCACGTTTTGGCTTCTTTCATGAGGATGCTTCTATTAATACTAACAATGATGAATACATCTTGGCTTCAGGATACTAATGGCTTTATCCGGTTCAGAGTTAATACAGACCTGCTAAAATAGTTAGTTCCTTATTTTGTTACAACGTATTAGAGTTGTGAAATTCTACGGGTGAGCTGTTTCACTTTTCACCTAGCATAATGTCCTGAATTACAAACCTGCAATAATAATAATAATAATAATAATAATAATAATAATAATAATAATAATAATAATAATAATAATATAAAGATTTCAGTTGTCTTGTGTTCTACGTAACCTACGACCAATTACAAATTTTGCCAACTGACCAACCCACCGGTTGTTTACGCCTTGCCTGCTATAAATACCTGCACATCGCGTATCTTAATTCACTTAATT
Source organism: Macrobrachium nipponense (assembly GCF_015104395.2). Classification (NCBI taxonomy): domain Eukaryota; kingdom Metazoa; phylum Arthropoda; class Malacostraca; order Decapoda; family Palaemonidae; genus Macrobrachium; species Macrobrachium nipponense. The sequence continues at coordinate 49,582,317 of NC_087202.1, read as the reverse complement.
TTATACTCTGTTGACAGGATACAGGAAATAAACTAAAGACAACTGAAGTCTTTATATATCCTTAGGATACCTGATATACCAGCTACATGCTGATGGCAAAAAATATAATAATAATAATAATAACAACAACATTTTGGCTCCTACCTCCCGGCTTCCCTAATGGCCATAAATATAAGGATATTCGATAATTTCTGAGAAAATGGCATCTCTTAAAATATGGCGTAAATCAATGAATAATTAATTCCCCATAAAATTTTTACGTTCAATATGCACCCTAATCTGATACTTAGTTTCATTATTTTTATTTTTATTTTTAAGTTTTATTTTTATCTTTATTTTTACTAATTTTACTATCGTCAAAAATAGCCATTTTCCCATTTCCCAGTTAAAGGCCATCTATTTGAAAGACAATTAAATAGAGAGAAAATGTATTCATTTTGTCATGTATGGCGCAATCTAATGAGAATATAATTTAGAAATTTCCAGCCATTCATGCAGATCATTACAGGCTCATGAGTAATGCAAAAAGAGGCATGACTCCGAAGAATAGGCATTCCTCCCGTACATACTTACAGGGCATATGTATGTAAAAAAAAAAAAAAAAAAAAAAAAAAAAAAAAGGCATCCACGGCTTAGGTGAGTCAAATACACTATATGTATGCGCGAGTTTGTTTATATGATGTTTTTACGTTGCATGGAACCAGTGGTTATTCAGCAACGGGACCAACGGCTTTACGTGACTTCCGAACCACCTCGAGAGTGAACTTCTGTCACCAGAAATACACATCTCTGACCGCTAAATGTGTATGCGTGAGTGAAAGCTGCATCATATCCAAAATAAGTGTGTGTGTGTGTCGACAAGATTGTCGTAGAAATAACAGGTGATTCTAGGTCGTGCTGTATTAATTAATTCACAGAAACCAGATCAAATCCATACAACTGAAAGGAAAACAGTTTTAAGAAAGAGTGATGTCTTTATCATATTTTAGATTTTAAACTAATGGTTAAGTAGGATATCGATGCCGAAAGGAAGCGACTGCTGTTCGATTTCATCCCATACTTTCGTCACTATACCAAAGTTCATCGAAACTTGAGGATAGAGGTAGAAAAAGATAGGCTCCCTGATTTATATTACAAACTAGCACCATAACAAACAACAGAGAGAGAGAGAGAGAGAGAGAGAGAGAGAGAGAGAGAGAGAGAGGAAAGGAGACATTAAACGAGGTGGCGGATAGCCTCGATAAATCAGGAGCAAATGTGAGAAAAACACAGTTTGCGCTGATGAATTCTTTACGTGTAACTCACTGTAATAACTTGATACGAGCACGAGGTAAAAGCCGGGCCGAACCATAAAGGTAATGAGCGTTTCCTCTTGTACAACTCTTTCATTACTGTCACTGAGTCTTCCAAGGATATTCTCTCTCTCTCTCTCTCTCTCTCTCTCTCTCTCTCTCTCTCTCTCTCTCTCTCTCAGCCTTGTCGGTCAATTTTTACTATCATGTATATTTCAAGTAACCAATTGTTCCTTAAAGCTTATACCTCTAATTTTTCTTACATATTTCCATATTCATTCATATTTTACGTCTTCATTACTGCCTCCCTTATTACTTATCATTATTATTGTTACTTATTATAACCAAGAGGCGGTATTGTGGTTCAGTTTGTCCACGTAAGTCTCCTTGATAGCACGATTACCTCCAAACTAATAGACAGATTTTACGTGAATTTGCGAACATTTTCACTATGTTCCAGGAAGCAATTGGTTAGATTTAGGTGATTTGATCCAGTCTGGCTCTGAAGCTATGATATTTTGATACTTGGCTTCTTTAAACGTTCATTTACAGAAAACGAAGATTTTCTAAAAATACCAAATGTGAAATGCAGTCAGTGATTGCCCCCCCCCCCCCCCTGTAAATGTGATTAGCCTGATTTTTTTACAAATGCAGCAACTCATGAAGGTGATGTAAATGAAGCAAAGTATTTAGGTGATTGTGTTGTAGCATTCATAAAACAACATGTAAATGACGCATCATTTAGGTATTCATGCTGATCACATTGGCAGGGGCTTGAAGTCTCTGACTGCCCTTCCTAGTTGTTATTCTAATCAGTGGAGAAATCTTCCTTCATGAGTCCATTTTCAAATTTCTGTAAAGAAGTCTAATGTGCCGGCTTTGTCTGTCAGTCCGTCTGCACTTTATTCTGTCCGCCCTCAGATCTAGAAAATAAAAAAAATAAGAAAATAAAAAACTACTAAGGCTAAAGGGCTGCAAATTGGTATGGTGATCATCCACCTTCCAATCATCAAACATACCAAATTGCAGCCCTCAAGCCTAAGTAGTTTTTTTTATGTTAAAGTTAGCCATGGATCGTGCATCTGGCAACAATGGGACGCAACCTCACTCTACTGAAACGCTACCGGTCATCATAGCTGATGGTTTTATACAGCATTATACGTTGTACAGAAACTTTGGCGCATTTTTTCTTTTTTTTCTGTCCTCCTTCATCTGCAGTTGTTCTCTGTAGAGAGTTTAAGTTTCGCAATGACAATACGATTTTCCTTAGTATGCTGGTTAGGAATACGATGTTTTTGTACTGACCACCTTCTTGTTTATCATTTTAAAAAGATCTAGGAAAGCAAACGCTTCTTTCGTTCCAAAATGTTGACATTAGACATAAGTAATTATGACGTATAAATTTCTGCATTTATCCTAATCTATTAATTCATTAGGCTGTTCTTTATTACAATAATATTGGTTTACCAGTCCAGATGAGATACTCAATGATCTCTCGTAACAGCAAGAATTATGGACTAATTACATCTCTTGTCAGGTGTAATTCTGTCAAATGCATAAGCCTAATTTTGGCATCAGAGATTTTGAATACTTGTACCCGTGTGTTCTCCAAGGTTAACTGTCGCAGTAGACCAAGCTGTATTTGAAATACGATAAAATAATAGAGTTTATCTGTAAATTAAGGGCATAATCATAAAAATTACAATTTTTTTTATTATTCAGTCACAATCTCAGCCAAAACCTGAAGTAAGGCATCATAAAACCTCTTCCCAGAAGTGAATCATCTTTAGGCTTTCATATCAGCTCCCGGTTCTGACGGTGCTTTGCCATTGCCCTATAGGTACCACAGCTCAGATGAACCTTCCTGGTAGGCGTCTGAAATGACTGATACAACAGACTATTCTCCACACAAAAGTTCATCTATGATTTACCAGTTGCAACGTGAAAATTGCGTGATTTTCTCTCTCTCTCTCTCTCTCTCTCTGTAGCCATCTCATATTTTAAGAGAAACGATATAGTATATCGACTGTACATACATACATACATACATGCATATATACATGCATATATAATATATATATATATATATATATATATATTATATATATATATATATATTAAATTTGTGTGCGTGTATTTGTAGAAGACCACGCCTTCTTTAAAACGCTGTTCCCTGTTTGTCCCCTTGATCCCTTTCCAAACTAAACGCAGATGGTTCTAACATCCGCTGATCAGGCAATATCACCAAAAGACCTCCTAATTAACGTCCTAATTACGAAGTGGATTTAGAGCGAAAACGATATGACATGACACGGAGAGCCCACGGGAAGCAACTCGAATTAACCAAAGTCATACTGATTAAAGGCAGTGCTCTCAAACCCACCCACTTACACACACACACACACAAACACACACACACACACGCCTCATCCCAGACTCAATTCATCGCCGGTTATTAAGACACAATCGTTATCGGGAACAACCAACTGTTCGTAATTGATCTAGGCGACCATCATCGAGCGGACAGGGCTCTTATATCCGAAATTAACCCCTCCGATGACTTCTGCCGAGCGTTAGTTGCTCCAGTCATTCCCACCGCCACTTTCTGGCCAATGAGAACGAAGCCTCCCCGCAAGAGAGGATCTTATTGGAGGAGGCAACCTCAGCGACCGCGCCAAAGCGAGTTCCAGAGCACTGAAAGGGAGAGGCGCCTTAATTGCTCGCAGTCTTTGCTAATTGCCTGGCTAATGATGGGGTAATCATTAACCCTTGCCTTAACGTAGCCAATGGGAGGGCGGGTCTCAACCTCTCAACGCCGATCAATAGACCAATAAAAACCCGGGAGAAACAGACGTGCACGCAGGAACCGGCCAATCAACAAAGAGCTTTAGCCCCCCAACTTCAAAGGGAGCTTTTATATATAGTAATTTTCGTGGATGTCATGACAAAGACAAATCGTCGCAATCATTCCCTGAGTTTCAGTTGCTTTACGGAGGTGCCCTATTCCATGGGAAGGAACTTCCACCTCCCTGAGTAACATTTCTGGTATCTAACAGTATTATTATCAATAATAGTTATTATTATTATTATTATGCCCAAATCCTTATGAGGCCAACCAAAATCGTCCCTGACCTGCTATGTATGCTTCCACAGAATACAGATGTCCACATCAGGAATAAAAAAAGAAAAAAGCAACAACAATAACGAGAAGCGTAAAAGACAAAAATAAAAATACAATAATCAATTCAGTAAAAAAGAAAAAATAATAAAAAAAAACACTTCTGTTACAATGTCTCCATCAAGCATTACAGCTTATGATAAGCTCGTGACTTATGCAGCTGATGAGCAGATCAGACTCAACGCACAATGACACATTGGCGTTATTATGATTATCGATCGCTCCGAATGACATTCGATTCAAGGCCAGTGATGATACAGCGGTAATAATAATGAATATATAGAGCGAATTATCTGTTCTCCCACTCCTTCCCCTGGGACCTGGGCTTCATTGTGGCCCATTGTCACTTGCGTCTTTCTCCTAAATTAACACTAGGTTCAAGTCTCCTTCTTTTATTAAAGCATACGACTTGATTAACAGGATTGGAGAGAGAGAGAGAGAAAAGAGGAGAGAGGAGGGAAGAGAGAAGAGAGAAAGAGAGAGAGAGAGAGAGAGAGAGAGAGAGAGAGAGAGAGAGAGAAGGTCCGTAAGGATGAGGCTGTTTACTCCACTGCTCCTTTCTGCTCTCCTTTCGACCGAGCACAGCCGAATAAAATTCTGCTTAGGTGAACTAACTGCTTAGGTGAACTAAAGCGATGGGATTTTACGTTAGGTGCATAAATCGCTCTGACCTCTTGGGGGTGAGACGGACGTCATAGCTACTGATTATTTATATATGTGTATATGTATATATATATATATATATATATATATATATATATATATATATATATATATATGTGTGTATATATATATATATATATATATATATATATAATACGTTTTTATTCCATGTCCCTATAAGTTTGCATCACCAATTCAACTCATCGAAAATGTATTCCATCTCTGCGAATATCTTAAGTGGACATTCGTGAACGTTCTATTAAAAAAAATCAGTAATGGGAAAGGTTATTGAACAAAATATGAGAAATAGCTCACCTTCCAACAGCTGTCTCATCAGTGTGAACTTCGAGGCTAATTAATTAGGACTTTCACCTTACCTGTAAAGAGAGAAAATTGGTATTGAAGTTTTCTTTAGCCATTTCATAAATTTGCAAAGACGATCCAACGCATAAGATTCAATTATTTGTCAAAATATCAGTTACAATCTTTTCTGGGATATTTTAACAGGCGTTTTAACCTAGTTTAATTAGAAAATTTACTCATAAGAAGGAATAAATCCCATTTTAATGCATGCTAAAAGATACGCTAATCAGGTGAAAACAATATCAAAATGAAATAATACACACATGTCAGAAATAAAATACATTCACACGTCAGAATGGAATAATACACACGTCAAAAATAAAATACAATCATACGTCAGAATGCAATAAAATACGCTCATAAATCAAAATACAATAACCTTATAAATCAATATACACTTGGGTTTGAGAACGTATCCCATACTCTCACATATAAATGTGGCACCTGAGAAGGTCCAGCTAACATAAAATGAACATTTATGTCGTTCCAGAATCGTTTATTATTTCATTATGTCATCTCCTTATCAACCTAAGGTTTTCGTATGTATTTACTGACGACCCTTGGTCGCTGAACAAAAGTGTGTTCAATCCTGCAACTTGTTTACCTGCCTATTAGTAAATAAAAATCGTGGTTTTCGAACGTTCCGAAAGAAAGCAAGCTAAAGTTCTGATACTTTATTATTATTATTAATATTATTATTATTATTATTATTATTATTATTATTATTATTATTATTATTATTATTATTATTATCATTGGAATGGAAAATAGGATTTAGGCTAAAGGCCAAGCACCGAGACCTCTGAGGCCATTCAGCGCTGAAACGAAAATTGAGAGTAGAAAGGTTTGTAAGGTGTAACAGGAGGAAAACCTCGTAGTTACACTGTGAAACGATTGTTAGGAGAGGGTGTAAAGTAAGGTGGTAGAAAGAACATGAACGGAGGTACAGTAAAAGGAACGAAAGATGTAGCAGCTAGTGCCCGAAGGGACGCTGCAAAGAACCTTAACTACTGCCTACGCTGCACCGCATGAGACGCACTGAATGCACAACCCCCTTACGTTGTTGACATCCATACAGAGCAAACTAGAAGACTCCTTGTTATCCGAATTACCAGAAAAGTAAAGTAAAACATAGGAGAAAATACAAATGGAGATGACGGGTAAGCAAAGCAAAGCAAAGCAAACAAACGAAGAATGCGACACATATACATGAACATATAAGTTGGAATATAAATATAAAAAAAAAAAAACAGCCCGACCGGCACCATGAGCGGACAGAACGGGGGAAAATTGTTCGTAACCACAACGAGAATATCACTTCGAGCAGCAGACACACACAGATGAAAAACTGAACTTGAGAGCAATTTGCAACCGCAAGTGAAAGGGGGGAAAAAATCGCATCTCTTAACGATCATTTACAAATTCTCACCTTATAATCTAGCCTGTCGGCCACCTGGTGGTTCTTATAAACAAGAAGGAATGGCTGACCGCAGAGACACTACTCACTTCTGCCTCCGTTTCAGCATTCCCTTTTGCAATCCTATATCCTGCAAGCCCCTATACCTTCCTCCAAGGCCCCTATCAACCCCCTAACCCCATATAGTACATATACCCCCGTCCCCAGAAACCGCAGGATCCATCCAATCCTACTCCTAGACCCTTCCCGGCCTTTCCAGCATATTCGGGAGTCATTACTTGACCGGTTACATACAAATTACCTACAAAATTACGGGTATTTGAATTGCGCATTTTCTATTTCTTTTTTTTCTTCTTTTTTTTTTCATATGGTAGGTTCATGGAACTGTGGTTTTTATTTTCAGAATTTTATTTCCTCACTGATGAATAAAACTATGGTATCTGTCTGTTAGAGAGATAGGGACAAGTAAGTATGATGATGATGACGGCGATGGTGATGTTATTCAAATCAGAGACAAGAACAACGAAGACGATGTTGATTCTGGCGATCTTCATGACAACGATGATGATGACATTTATGTCTACAGCCACAACAATGAAACAAAAATTACTTATTACAAGTATTATAAGGACAGCAAATACCTTCCTTAAATTAAAATCTATGTATATCATCGAGTACATATGTATAAAAATTATATGTATTATTTATATGTTTATATATATATATATATATATATATATATATATATACATACAGAAAACTTAGGTTTTACAAAGCAATGCCAATACCACAATATTCAAAATAAAAATTCTAACAATGCACAAAAAACACCTCTAACAAGCATATATCGTAGCATAGGTAGTTATGTGGAAAAACATAAAACATTCCGGTATTGTAAACAAAGGCTGCAGTCTAGAGAATGTAATTATACGTGGATAGAATCATTAACCATTCCGGTATTAGAGAGAGAGGCCACTTGCTCAAAAGAACCACCTAAAGGACTGAAAGAAGAACAGACAGACGGCACCGAGGAGCCGAAAGGAGACGACGAGGGCTCTAATAACGCCGTCCTGGACAACGGGAAATTAATACCATTTTTAATTCTCAAAGCCGCCGCCGCCACCAGATCGGAAACCTCGATAACGCACTTGCTCTTCGCCGTGATCCGGACGAGGTGGGACTCCTCGTTGGAGGGGGGGAGGGGAGGGGAGGGGTTAGGACGTGGGTGAGGGAGGGGAAGGGAGTGGGGGAAGAAGCCAGAGAGTGAAGTACAGGCTACCAGAGCCCTAAGGAGCATTAAGGAGCACCCTGATTTCCCGGGTGGCCCAGGAAAGATTGAGGGGTGGGCTCAGGGGCATGGAAATCACAGGGGCAGTCCCGATGGACGATTTATGCCAGGGGTATTAACAGCGTACAAAATCATCATGCCCCTGGTGATGCTGGGATGCTGCCGAACGCCAGAGAGGAGGCCAGATAAGACGAGTCTCTCTCTCTCTCTCTCTCTCTCTCCGAAAACATTAGAATATAAAAATTACATTTTGCTTGAACACATTCTGAGAGCACACGATTCACTACAAACACAAATATAACTTCAAAACTAGCGACTTCAAGATGATGCATCGCAAGGTTTATAGATATAGCCTTGATACAACTTTAGTAATAGCCAACCTCCTCTTTTGACCAGCGGTGATGGACTGAATAGCCGGGCGTTCAACTCCTGAAAGCCTCAAATACCTCTTCATAAAATCTCAGAGACTTTATAAAAGCATCATGCTGAACCAAATTTATGCAACACTTCATTCATCCCTACTATAATTCTATAAGACTTCGGCAATTTCCTAGAGCAGTGGTTCCCGAACTGATGTCCGCCCTATGGGGTTCGAGACACAATGAAAAAAAAATCATGTTTTTCAACTCCAGAGTTTTTTTTTTTTTTTTTTTTTTTTTGCCTGTTTTCACTAATTTTACTTGTACTGAATTTAAAGCGATAAAAAACGTAGATAATATTTTATATATTTACTTATACTTACTTTGTGCAGGAATATGCAAGTATTGTACTACGTTGTACTGGGTATCCTGGTATGTAAATGATAACTTTTGATTGACTGGGGTCCTCGGCTGGAACTCATCATACTGGGGGTCCTCCGTATGGTCTAGTTCGGGAACCATTGTCCTAGCGCATCTTTACTCCCTGTCATGGTAATCGCTTTAGCGCAAAGAATTATATATTAAAGGAAAGGAAAATGCATCTTCTTCAAGTAGATCTGCAGCAAGGAGGCATTCGCGCACATGTTGGAGGCATCTGTTCTCATGATTGTTCGAGAATCCCCAGGTGTGTTATGGAACTCAGCACGCGCTGTCACGTCGTCAGAAACGCAGCGTATTATGATGTAACTTTTCATCTGGATCCTTCTAAAAAGTTCCTGTCGGGAGATGATGACATTTGCTGGTAGGCTCTGCCCTATTCAGCCCCGCCCCCAGATCGCCGTATATATATATGCCCTGGGGAAGTAGAGAAATCAGGTCATCATAGAGAGATCATCAGAGAGAAAAGAAGGAAGAGGTGAAGGATAATAGAGGAAGAGGACACACGAGAGAGAGTGTGAATGGAAACAATTTAAGTCGTCCATAGTCAGGGAGAGAGAGAGATCCCGACGCTGAGCAACCTTTCATAGAAGAAACGTCCTACAAGTGGCTTTGAGGAGGAACTCGCCCTTCGAGTATCGAGACTAGTTTCTGCAGTCTCCTTTTGTGAAGCCGTCGTTTTGAGTACTGATTTCGACCGCTGCAAAGTTGGCCAGCAAGTATTTCATTACTGCACTATTTCCCCAGTTCACATATTGTAAGATTTTATTTTTGTTATATAAATAGGAGAAACCATTCTGCATTTATCTTTGTTAGTAAGCTTGTAAATAAACTTTTGTTCTGTTTGTGTCTCTTTCTATATTCGTATCCCAAGTTTAAACTGTTGGTGTTGAATCCATTTTGTTTATTATAATAAAGAACCTGTAGCGGACCTTGGTGTCCATAACATTATTGGTGATCTTGCCAGGATATTCGGCACCACAACAGATTGAGACAGGTAGAATATAGAAAGAACCAGAATGAGTGAGATGGTGAAAGAGTTTATTGAGTCTGATAAGCTTCTAGGTCTAGAGGGGAATGATCTCCGTGAGTATGTTGAAAGGAAAGAAAGAGAAAAGTATGAGAGAGATGAAAGAGCGGCTGAGAGAGAGGAAAGAGCAGCATGAGTTGGAAATTGTTCGTTTAAGGCAAAGTACTCTTGACAGTCAGACAGGCGAAAACAAAAATGGAGCTTATGGTTTAAGTATGAGTGCAGTGCTGAAATTAGTAACGAAGTTTAATGAGGATGATGTAACGACATATTTCATGTGTTTTGAGAAGTTAATGGAATGAGTAGGTTCTCCTAAAGAAATGTGGACTCTATATTTACAGTCAGTTTTGCGTGGTAGGGCGCTTACTATGTATAGTTGCATGTCTAAGGAGGAATGTGATGATTATGATATTGTGAAAGAAACTGTTCTTAGCGCATACAGGCTAGTACCGGATGTGTACCATAAGAAATTTAGAAGTTTGAGAAAGAACGAGAATATTACATATGTAGATTACGGTAAGAAGTTAGAAAGGCTGTTTTTTGAATGGTTAACTTCTGCTAAAGTTGAGGATTTTGATGGTTTAAAGAACTTACTATTGCTAGAAAACTTCAAAGATAACATATCTCCTGAGATTAAGCTTTATATAGAAAATAGGCAAGAAGTATCTTTTGCAGGAGCAACTAGGTTAGCAGACGAATATAGTTTGAGTCATAACTTAAGTGTCAGTAAAAAGCGAAATGATTCTTCGTCCGGTAGAGCGCAAAGCAGTAAAAGTTTCAGTTCTAGTAATAGCAATGCGAGTAAAAGTGACTATTACTGTTATGGATGCGGAAAACTTGGTCATACGTCTAAGGTTTGTAAGAATAAAGTGGCATTTAGTGGCTAAGAATTAACTTGTTTCTGATGTAATGGAATAGGGCATTTAGCGAGAAACTGCGCAGTAGAAAAGATGGACGTTAAAAAACAATGTCTCTAGTTAACCTTTCGTCAAGTAGGAATGATATGATGAGAGAAACTAGGAAATTTTTTGGTGAATTTCTGTCAGAAGGTGTAGTTTCCTCTCTTGGGGGAGTAGATTCGAGAGAAGTAGTCTTGCTTCGAGACACAGGAGCTGCTGTCTCACTAATTAGGAGAGAGAGTGTGCCAAACAAGGCAGAAATCAATATGGAAGAAAAAGTCATGTTAGGTGGATTTCCTAACACTTGTATTCTTTGTTCTTTGTTGAAGTTGAACTTGGAAAGTCAGGTAGTGTCAGGAGAAGTGAAACTAGCAGTTGTTGACAGTTTGCCCGTTGATGGCTTTGACATTACTGTCTGTAATGACTTAGCTTTATCCAAGAATGTGAATCCTGTTGTGAGAGAGATGACAGTGCCTGAAATGGTAGTGGTCAGATTTAGATACAGACATAGACTATGGTCATAGTTTGTTCGTGGATTCAAACGAGTGTGATAGAGGTGGTGAGGTTGATCTTGGCGTGAGTGTGGCTGAGAGACCTGACTCTATCGGTAATGACAGTAGTACCCAAGCAGAAGGTGTAGCTGTCGAGTGTAACGTAGTCAATGTAGTGGAATCAAGTAATAGTTACTGTGATGAATTAGGCACTAACCTTTTGAATAAGGATGAGCTAGTCAAGTTTCAGAGAGAGGATGAGACACTAACCCAAATTTTTAAAAGTGAGCTGGATGATGATCTCAATAATGTGTGTAAGGAAACGTTTTGTTTAAAAGACAAAGTTTTGTGTCGTTATGTTCGTCCTAAGTCAGGTAATAAAGAGGAAAACACTGAACAATTAGTGGCTCCTAGGAAGCTTCGTGTACTAGTTTTGAAGTTAGCGCATGATGAGCAAGGACATTTGGGAGTAAATAAAACTTTCAGGTGTATTAGTAGGGCGTATTTTTGGCCTTAAATGAGAAGTGACATGAAGAGGTATGTTTTAAGCTGTCATGAATACCAAATTGCCAGAAAACCGAATCAAGTAATTCCCAGAGCTCCGTTGTGTAATATTCCTTCAGTAGACGAAGCTTTTGAGAATGTAGTTATCGATATGGTCAGACCGTTGCCTAGAAGTAAGGGAGAGAGTATATATCTGTTGACGATCATTGATAGACTAACTCGCTATCCAGAGGCAATACCTGTAAGAAGCTGCAACGCAAGAACCATAGTTAAACGCTTGTTAGATTATTTTCTAAGTTTGGGCTTCCTCGTACTATACAGTGTTAATGGTAGTAATTTTATATCCAAATATTTCAAGGATAGAATGAAAGAGTTAGGCATTAAACTCGTAACTTCCACACCTTATCACCCCGAATCACAAGGCATTGTGGAGCGGTTTCACCAAACATTAAAGAGTTGTTTACGAAAACTGTGTAATAACTTTGAGCATGACAGGGAAGAAAAGTTACCTTTTGTTCTGTTAGCTTTAAGGTTGGCACCGAATGACACTAGAGGATTTAGTCCATTCGAGCTGGGTTTTGGTTACACTGCTAAAGGTCCTTTGGAAATGTTAAAATGTAATTTAATGCTTAAAGAGGGTAGAGAAGACTACATACCTAATCTAGAGTATTATAAAAACAATTTAAGAGATGCCTGGCAACTAGCGAAGCCGAACGAGAGTGGGAGTCAAGGGGAAACTAAAGGGAAAATATGATCTTAGAGCGAAAGAGACAAGTTTCTGTGTGGGAGATAAAGTTTTAGTATTAGTCCAGAAAGAAGGTCCCTCTTTATTTTATAAGTTCGAAGGTCCTTTTTCAATTCTAGAGAAGTGGGGAAATCTAAATTATTTAATCAATATGGGTAAGCGTAGAGCAAAGTGGATACATGCAAACTTGCTCAAGAATTATAATGAACGCCCCGTGCCGTGGCGACCGCCCGTGCCCGCAGTAACGGTGTCACAGAGAGAAATTAGTTTTGAGAAAACCGCAAGAGGTGTTTTAGAATTTACCAAGTTTTTAATCAGAATTCAGAAAAGGAAAACTTAAGGGGAAAGGATAATGTTATTGCTGATAGACTCTCTGGAGATTTTTTCAGAATGAGGAGCCTGACAACCGTTTTCTGTGTTTGCACGGTTGGGTGAATGAATGGAGAAGTGTGCTTGTCTAGCTGATTTAAAGCTTTATGCAGAGTTGTTCCCCTACTGTTTGATTCTTGTTTCTTTAAAAATAAATAAAATCAGTTGATTTAATATTCTTTTGGGGGAAGGTGTCATGGTAATCGCTTTATAGCAAAGAATTATATATTAAAGGAAAGGAAAATGCATCTTCTACGAGTAGGTCTGCAGCAAAGAGGCATTCGCGCCCGTGTTGGAGGCATCTGTTCTCATGATTGTTCGAGAATCCCCAGTTGTGTTATGGACTCAGCATGCGCCGTCACGTCGTCAGAAACGCCGCGTATTATGATGTAACTTTTCATCTGGATCCTTCTAAAAAGTTCCTGTCGGGAGATGATGACATACGCTGGTAGGCTCTGCCCTTTTCAGCCCCGCCCCCAGATCACCGTATATATATAAATATATATATGCCCTGAGGAAGTAGAGAAATCAGATCATCAGAGAGAAAAGAAGGAAGAGACGAAGGACGAGAGAGGAAGAGGACGCACGAGAGAGTGAGTGAACGGAAACAAGATAAGTTGTCCGTAGTCATGGAGAGAGAGAGAGATCCCGACATTAAGCAACCTTTCATAGAAGAAACGTCCTACAAGTGGCTTTGAGGAGGAACCCGCCCTTCAAGTATCGAGACTAGACATTTCTTTCTGCAGTACGAAGCCAAGAAGCCGTCTGAAGTTTCTGCTGTCTTCTTTTGTGAAGCCGTCGCTTCGAGTACTGATTTCGACCGCTGCAAAGTTGGCCAGCAAGTATTTCATTACCGCACTGTTTCCCCAGTTCACATATTGTAAGATTTTATTTTTGTTATGTAAATATGAGAAACCATTCTGCATTTATCTTTGTTAGTAAGCTTGTAAATAAACTTTTGTTCTGTTTGTGTTTCTTTCTATATTCGTATCCCAAGTTTCAACGGTTGATGTTGAATCCTTTTTGTTTATTATAATAAAGAACCTGTAGCGGACCTCGGTGTCTGTAACATACCCTTTATATTAACTTAAACTTTATTCATTTTTCCAAATAATGGGCCAAATACCAGTATTTGGCCAAGAACAGTAACTCGTATGTTACATAGCATGGGTTTGGTTCGTTTTGGATGGGTGACCACCAAAGGAGGATAGTATGTAACGTAATGGTGTCTCGATCATTTATGTTAATTGTTAAATATTGAGACTAGCGTATGTGACTTCTTCTTTCCCACCATTATCCCTACACTAAGGGGTTGGTTGCCTGATGCGCCTTTCCTTACAACATCAGGCATGGTCTATTATTTGGCAAAGAGGTTTTTACGACTGCATGCCCTTGCTCTCATCAACCACAGTTATCGGCGGTGGGCCTCGCCTTTGACTAAAAACTCCACCTGCAAGGCATCAGTTTCCACAGTTATTGGCGGTGGCCCTAGGCTTTTACTAAAAAAGTAAGACTTGGCAGCACTGTCCTTTTAGTCGCCTTTTACGACACGCAGGACCTACAGTGATAGTATCTTACAACCTTACCACAGGGTGTAGCCTAGCGTATGTGGCAGTGGGTGGGTTACAAAAAAAATAAACAAGTATATTTGTGAGTATGGGACGGTGGGTCACAAATTGGCCAGATAATTTCACAACAACAAATTCGTATTTGTGCTTTCAATTATTTTCCATTATTTTGTCAAACTCTCGCTTGACGCAAATATGGTTGTTTATTTTCTTAATATGCCCAGAGCCTATACGTAAATAAGAAAAATGAAAAACACGTACATATATAACATATATAATATATATAAGGAAAATTATTATATATATATATATATATATATATAGTATATATATATATATATATATATATATATATATATATATATATATATATATATATATATATATATATACATACATACATGTTGAATAATGATTCTACGGACAGTCTTTTCATCGTAAAAGTTTCTCTTATCAATATTTATCTAGTGAAAAGTTAATAACACTATAGTTTCTCGAATTTTGCAGTAATTATCAAAACACAGATGGTCATGGTGAGGACGACAACCCATGATAACAAGTGACTTTAATAAGTTAACTGGATTTACACCTACTTGTCCAGTAAATGGCATAACTCTGCACTTAAATATGTTACCAACAACTGGGCAGAAATAGATTCAACGACGCTTTTGAGCTTTTCATTATTAACATACAGACATGATATAATTACAAACGCAAACAAGTAAGAAATCGTTGGAAGGTAAACTGATGGAATTAGGAAAATATTGTACGATAAACTAAGACTGAAAAATGATTTAATAAATACGGAGAAAGACATAAACTAAAACAGAACGTAAACATTGGAAGGTAAACTGATGAAATTAAGAAAATATTGTTAGATAAACTAAGGCTGTGAAGAAAAAAGATTAAGGATAACCTAATAAATTACTAGAGCAGCACCTCAGTGGCGTGATCGGTATGGTCTTGACCTGCCACCTCGGTGGCCGCGAGTTCGATTCTCGGGCATTCCATTGAGGTGTTAGAGATGTGTATTTCTGGTGATAGAAGTTCACTCTCGACGTGGTTCGGAAGTCATGTAAAGTCGTTGGTCCCGATGCTGAATAACAACTGGTTCCATGCAACGTAAAAACACCATACAAACAAACAAATACTATGACCCAGGGGTAAAAGTACGTATGTATGAAATCGTTGGAAGGTAAACTGATGGAATTAGGAAGATATTGGAAAAAAAAAAAAATTAAGAATAACCTAATAAACTAAAAGAGTAAATGAACGACGTAGAAAGCCAAACAGTAGAGCACAGCGGCAGACCCTCCTCGGAAACTCCCTCGCACCAAGAGCAAGTGGCGCATCTGATCGCCGCCTCCACGATGACTCCGAGTGAGTGTCTGCTGTCTGCAGGAACAGAGTAAACAAAAGAGATGAGTCACTTATTCAGCGCATTGAAGTAAACGCATCATTTGTCATGGCGAAGGGGGAAGCTGCCTCGTTACTCAATCGCACGAAACATTAAAACGTCTCAACTTTGCTTCTTTGTAGCGAGGATTGATAGGAAGCCTGAGAGCTTGGAATTGAAATTGAATGGAATGTTAAGCTGAAGGCAAAGGCCAAGCGCTAAGACCTACGAGGTCATTCAGTACTATAGGAGATTCACATCAACCATGCATTTGATGTCTAGGCCAGTCCCTTTCGACGCTCCTTATTGGCTATTGATAAGCCAATGACAGGGCTGGAAAAACTCAGTCTCTCTCGAGAGTTCACATAGGCAGCATGTATGTTCCACCGCTCCTGAAAGACGTATCCCTCAGGAGACGTGGAACATACATCCTGCCTATGTGAACTCTCGAGAGAGACTGAGTTTCCAGCCCTGTGACTGGCCTATCAACAGCCAACCAGGAGCGTCGTAAGGGACTGGACTAAACATCAAATGCACGGGTGATGTGAATCTACTATAACAATAATGTTGAAAAAATTGCTGGGTGAGGGTGGAATAATAAGAATATGAACGGGGGTATGGTAAAAGGATTGAAAGGGATTGCAGCTCGGAGACGAAAGGACGCTGCATAGAACCTCCAGTAATGCCTACAGTTCACCGTGTGAGGTGCACTAACGGCACTAACACCGTACGGAGGACTGAGAGCGTTTATGTATTTTGCCAAAATTACTATTTCCCTCTCAGACTTTAATCTATTCATCTGGGATGGCCGTTGCTAACCCCAAGACCGTATTCGCACTGACTATCTGGTAAACAATTCCCTGCTTAATTCGGCAACCAAGTACTATCTCTCTCTCTCATACACACAAACACACACACACACACATATATATATATATATATATATATATATATATATATATATATATATATATATATATGTATATATACGCCCAACGCATGTCCACAACATACACAAACACACACACATATATATATATTACATAGTATATATATATATAGATACATAGATATATATATATATATATAATATATATATATATATGTGTGTGTGTGTGTGTGTGTGTGTGTGTGTGTGTTTGTGTATGTTGTGGACATGCGTTGGGCGTATATCCATGGTCTTTTGAAGTGATATTACAACGTAAAGCTTTAAGCTCTTGCTTAAACTTAAACTCTTACTCTGTATTTCAGTACTTAGGGTTTTCCCGTTGATGAATAAATCTGAGTCTTACTCTCTTACACGTGTGTATGTGTGTGTGTGCGTGTGTGTATGTACCAAAGAGCACTTATATACGTACATACTCACACGTACATACACTTCCAAAGTCATAAAAATCTGGCAGGACCATAATTATTCTCATCTAGCCAAAACATACCCTCAAATGACTCTTCTTCTTTCTGGGCCATTAGCGAAGAACCGCGGTCCTTTCACAGACCGAGTTGAACAAACAGAGGAAGAAATAAATCACCATTTAACCCGAATAAAGTCTGCAATCTCTATAGTACCAACGTCACGTGACCTGCATATTTATTTGTTTACCGAATTGCATCGATGAATGCGAGAGAGACAAGGAAGGAATTGTATTTCTCTGGTGAAAGTCACTTTTTAAGTGTGCCCTATCCTCGGTGTCTGTCGAGGTCAAGTGCTCGATCCTGCAAGTCTCTGGCAAAATGCTATCAAGTGCCAAGGCGATGATTTGTTTAGTTATAATAAGTCAAAATAGAACAGCCAAAATTGAAACAGTTATATAACATGAATTAACTGGATCCTGAAAGTCTGAGAAAATGCTATAAAATGCCAAGGAAACGATTTGTTTAGGTATCGTGCTTGGAAAAAAAAGCAGCATTTGCTACATTGAAGATTTCTATCCTGACAGCGACCATGACCATCATGATTGTGACACCATTTTATGCAACTAAAGCACTTAATCAACGCGAATCCGAAAGAGTAGTTTTATTCTTGGGGGGTAATCACCCAACGTGGTTTCATCAGAATTCAAAACCAGGTCTAGTTTCATATACCCATGAAAAGTATCATAGTATCCACGGTAAGCATCCGGATATCCTAATACAAATTTCAAGGACCTGATATTTAGCTTAAAGCTGGCTTTCTTCTGAATGCTATAAAAGAATGTATTTATCTGCGCTATGTAAATCGTACTAACAAACTGGAAAACAATGGGTATTGGATCCTGGGAAATCAGGAAATAATCTGTTCTCGCTTTGGGACAGGAGACACGCTTTTTTGTAAAAAGAACTAACGGCCACGTTCGTTTTCTGGTGCACGCCTATCATCCTCTTATTGTTGTTATCAATCATACATAACTTCCATCCTCACATGGGGTCGGTGGCTCGAATCTTACCTTTCTGTAACTTTCGATCTTAAGATACTTCTTTACAACTTCTCTTCATAATATCTGCTGCGGGCTATTTCTGTCCTGGGTTGACTCCCTCAACTCACAGTAACCAGCAGCTGGCCTTTATGAGCTATTTATCGTCGGAAGCAAAAATGCATGACATAGAACATTTTTAAAGAGCTCAGGATAAAACGGTTTCGAAACAGGTCGGTGGAGAAATCAAATAATGA
>NC_087202.1:49551170-49561170 GCF_015104395.2 Macrobrachium nipponense | reverse complement strand
ATCACTTATTTCTTCGGCTTCTCGTTTTTATGCCTCTGTGTAACACGTAGGTTTCCCGTTTCTGATCTGATATACCTCTCGAATTTCCTGTTTCTACCTTACTTGACCTCTACAGTTCCAAGTTGCTACTTCATTGACTCTTCTGCTTCCACTTTCAATTTGAGTGCAACTATGTGTCGCCTGTTGTGACTTGAATGTATCTTTCAAGTTCCCAGTTTCCACATTACTACATCTCATACACTTCCAGTTTCTAATTTGGGCTACATGAGGCTCTTCCAGTTTGTAACCTCCTAAATCTCGAGATTAAAATTTCAGGCTACTGCAGTAACCTTGTTCTTCCCTGCCTCAGCTTCAGTTAACCTTGTATTTACTTAAGATTTCTAGTATATAGTTTTCAGTTTCCCCTTTTCTTGCATCACAAAGATTTCCAACTTTTATTTCAGTATCCCTCAAGTTTCTCCAGCATTTACCATTGGACAAGAAGCCCCCAGTGACTTCGCGAAGTGGTCGCTGCACCAAATGAACGGACGCTCCCGGAACAAAACGTTCAGGAGAAGACGTGTCCTCTTCAGGGTTGCCGTTTTGGGGAATTTTGTCTAATAGTGTGACTTTCTGGTGACATCTGGCAACCTCAGTGGCTTTTCCGACCACTGGCCACGGGACGGAGGAATAAAATTCTTCACTTTGCCTTTTTATGTTTTATTATGAAAATAAAGTTATAAAACATATCCTGCTTATTTATAGAAATGAATTTTATTGAAATCCATTATTTTTCTTCTTCAAAAATTCTTTAAGCTAGTGCCGTGTAGTTATTTTACATCATGGAAAATAATTCTACATCGAAAATACGCATTATAACCATTAAATCATAAGTAACGTAAAAAAAAATCCGAACTGCTTATGGTAACACTGCTAAAAGCCAATGTTGTGAGAAAAACCGGCATCGCTGGTCCTCTTACACAGGCCGAAAAATTAGTGGAAACCTTTTTGGGGGAGAATTCCGGAATTCCCTCCTGGAGGATACAATGCAGGGAACTGGAAAATCCACAACACAATTTCCACCCAAATAATAAGCAAGGTAACGTTTCCTTTAGAGGGCAGTATATAACCATCATTCTCCACTGCTATTAATCGAAGCAATTGCTTCTACACGAGTCTTCCAGGATCAGAAAAAAAAACAACCAGATTTTATCTGGATAAAATGAAGAGTTGGTCGCCTCATTACTGCTTTTCTCATTACACTTATCGTAAGTGGGGGCAATCGCGTACAATATGTTTTGCACATTTATAAAGGACGAAGATTTCGGAAATTACTGGTTCCACATTTCCGTGGATTTAGTCGGGCTAATCTGTGATGTCCATCTGCAATATCTCCTTTTAAGACTAACTTTCAGTCTGCTGCCTGATGGTTGAGTTCTTGTGTATATGTCAGGAACTACAGAAACAAGTAATACTTACTTGGTTTCAAGTATCCGTTGCATGTAACAATTGCTTAAATTAATGTAACTATATTTATGCGTGCCAACGCACCACCGCGTACATACACTTGTACGCTCACAAATGATTACAATTGTTATCACAACGTATCTTAACATAATAGTTAAGATTATTATTAATATTATTATTATCGTTTTAAAATAATCCACTCAGAACACCGAATCAAAATGACGTACTTCAGACTCCCATAGCGTGTCCCGAAGTACTAGGTCTTGGATAAAGACTAATATCTGAGTAGTGAAAATTGTATGGAGTTGGACAGACAGGTGCGAATCAACTAAAGGGGCTTCGTACAAGTACAGTGAGAAACGAAATTCACCGGAGCTGGAAGCCGGAGAGAAGCGACTAAGAACCCATATAGTACTGCCAACAATACGTCACAAAAGGCGCATTGTAGGGGGTTCTCTTGCATGAAGGCAGGTACACACACGCGCATGCACGCATTTTATACAATATATATACTTTAAAATTCAGCAATCTCCCTTACCTTGTTTTGTGCATTGAACAGTTGATATTTAATTGCGAAAATATAACAGACAAGAGACAGATTCACGGGGAAGGAGCAGTGAGCGTTTAACCAAAGGAGCAGTTCAATATCAAAGAAGGGTGTGCAAAGTTCGAAAGTACAGGATAAAAGCCGTATGTGGTTTCCTTGGACCTAATAATGGCCTTTGATAGAACTGATAATAGATGTGTTCGAAGGAATTGAAAATCTGCGATTTAGAAAGTAAGTTTGAGTGAGGAAGTTGTTTGCAATTAGTTAGAATATGCAGACAGGAGTGCTACGGCTCCGAAGTAAAACTAATTGAGCGAAGGTCATGTTACGCCTGTTTGGTTGTTCATAGGAAAACGAGAGATGTAGGTACAAGTTAGCGGCATAAGAAAAAGGTTGTGGATGGATTGTGGAGTGGCTGATGTTAGAGACAATGCAGGACTAGTTGACGGTAGTCAACAAAGGCGTTCGTAGTATGGATGAGTTGAAAGTTCATTTTTTCAGAAGTACAGCTGTTAAGGAAAATGGAAATAGATCAGTGGCTGATTTAACAAAGTATTCGGGTGCAAAATGTGTATTAAAAGTATTGTTGGCTGTAACAAACGAATTTTTTTCAAGCAGCCTCTAATCTGCTTAGAAGTTTCGGTATATTTAAAAATTTCGGTATATCCGAAGGGCTTTAGACCTTGCTGCATCCAATCTAGTTCTTCACAGATAGATTTCCAGCTACCGGGGCGGGGTGAATGTTAAGCCTTTAAGAGTATAAATGCTGTTAATAAGCAGCGAGGGCAGAGGGACAGGTCACTACATTATCGTGCAATATCCAAGAAACGAACTTCCACGCACATATGACCAGCCCATGAACCTTTTTACGAATGTGGAACATGAGGGAGCTAGACAAATGGCATCGGATAAATCAGGAGGTAGACCTGAGTAGCCCGAGAAACCCACTATGCTTAATAAGGACGCATGCCAGTGGATCTCTATCATCTCCTGAGCAAGGTTTGACCTCGGAACAAACGCAGTGGAAGGTCACCCGTGAAACCAACAGGATATATCCCGACATTGGTGGGCTTGCAGTTTAAGAGCGTAAGAAGCAGACCTTCTCCTTGCTGTGTGAGTATAGGGAAATGATGACGCTTTCCCATGCTCACCTCTATTGAAAAACCAAGAAATGTGCTTGCACAGGTAACCCATACAAGATCAAGAAACTTTAGATCATTTTCTCCATAGTTATATCACCAATGAAGATGACACTGATGGGAGGTTGGGATTGTTTAAGATATAAAATGACTTAATTCCCCGATTATATCCATGTACGTACTTATTGACAAACTGGCCTCACAGGGGATATTTCATCGTTACACATCTATCCAGCAAAAAAAAAAAAAAAAAAAAAAAAAAAAACGGTACTTCCGTAGTACATGACGAATGAATTTTTTGTAAGTCCTTATTCAAGTTAGTTCAAGGGTACAGCATCCAATGAGGTCCTTGCCTTGGACCATGGCGAAGGTTTTAGCAACGGGGACATTCGTTAACAAGCCCTGCAAATCCACTGATTCGTTATCACCTTCCGAGATCATTGCTTTCAGGTGCCCGGACTCAAAAGGTGACCGGAACTAAAAGCATTTGGGTCTTACGTATCTTGGTTAGGGTGTGCAATGACTGCTTGGGTTATAGGGGGTTTTAAGGAACAACTGCGCTTGTGGGTCCGTATAATACCCTACCACGAGAGGGAACAGAACGTCCAATCGTCCTGAACGCCAGTGTCCACATCTAACTTATCATTATTTTATTTAATCGTTGATTGGATCGCTCGGGGTTGACATTATTGACATTACTGAAACGCGAGAGACTTTTTGCACTCCTGACTGGGAATGATAGCGTATAAGGGCATAAAATAATTAGAACCTCATGTGTGTGCGTTTGTACACGCCACACTGCACATGCACCTAGACAACCAATTGAAAGCCTTAAATACTATTCGTACTACAAGTGATCACACTCGGTACAGAACTGACATGCCCTTCACGAAAAGACGAGAAAAAAAAATTTTTTCTCTCCATTTCTTCATTTCACGGATGGGAAGACGCAGCGGAACTCCGTCATTCCTTCTTAATGCTCTTCATTGCAAGGGCAATTGATGATGTTGCAATAATTGCGGGCGGGAGAGGGAGAGGGAGGAAGGGAGAGGAGGGGAAGGGGTGAGATAGAGACTGACATTCGTCTTGCTCTCAGGGTTGATTGCCTCGCGTGATTTGTATCGTCAAGAAAGTGATCGTTTAAGAGTACATCTGCTTTCGCGGTTTAAATCGGATGACGAATTACTTCGTGCAGTCGATAACTGATGTGTAAGTAAGATCGGATTGTCATTATAACAACAATCTGGTTCCGAATAACAACATAAATCCTTTAAATCATTTGGCTTCATTTGTTACTTATCAGAGAATTCCACCTGAATACTTTTCAAATATACATGATCGCTGTTCGTATATGTAGCTCTTTATCTAATTTATATTGTGAGCGAGGTACTATTGAGGCACTGAGTCTGGTGCTAACTGATCTATGTTGTTTTTCATAAAGCTGGCCTTATGCCAGCACGGGCTCTTGCTCATTGTTTTGCTTGTTTCTTTGTATGGTGTTTTTACGTTGCATGGAACCAGTGGTTATTCAGCAACGGGACCAACGGCTTTACGTGACTTCCGAACCACGTCGAGAGTGAACTTCTAACGCCAGAAATACACACCTCTAACACCTCAGTGGAATGCCCGACAATCGAAAACTCGCGGCCACCGAGGTGGCAGGCCAAGACCATACCGATCACGCAACTGAGGCGCTAGGGGCTCTTGCTCATAGAGCAGCCAGTAAAGTAATTGATCTGCTTCTTTCACTGTTGTTGTTTTTTATTAAGCTGGCCTTATGCCAGCACGGGCTCTTGCTCATAAATCAGTCCGTAGGCTTTGATTGAGCTGGCCTTATGCCAGCACGGACTCTTGCTCATAGAGCAGCCCGTAGAAAGCCCGTAAGCTTTTTTTTCCACACAGGTCAATAGCTCGTGCGAGCCGCAAAGTAGTCCCGACCTCCTGACAGATCAAGAAAGGGATTAAATAAAAAGAATCTGTGTTTCTCCACAAACATAAATGTACGCATGGATCGATATAAGATATCCGATTGGCAGTTATACATACATTACTTAAAAGCTGGCATAACAAACAACAAAATGATCATAAAACAACAAAGGTGACAACAGCGGTGATTGAGATTTCTGCATAAAATACGTGCGAGAGAATTTGCGTTTCCTCTCGAATTGGTGGCTTTTTTTCCTGCGTCCCCTGTAGGGGGTTAGTGCCGTCAATACACCTCATGCGGTGCTATAATAATAATAATAATAATATCCTTTATTTCAGCTCAGGGTACTATAATAATAATAATAATAATAATAATATCCTTTTTTTCAGCTCAGGAATATACAAAATACAGACAGTAACATACACGATCTAGATACATGAGACAACATAATAAAAAAAATGAATAATCGGCACTTATCTACACAATAGCTGAGGTAACATAAAAGAGAGTAATCATAATACGGGTAATAACAGTAATGATATTGGTGAGAAAAAAATGCATTGAGAGTTATAACAGTGCACATATTTTGTAACTTAAATTTCAACTAGAGACCTTAGGTGGTTACAGTAGTCAGGTCCAGAGAGCTAAATACAAAAATTGAACGTAGAAAAACTTTAACTTGATAGTATTCACAGTATTATATATTGCTACTTTCAAAATGCATATATCTCCTCTTTGATTGTATAAAATGTTAGAATTGAATTTTGCAACATTTTTTCAGATTCCTAGATAGCTTAGAGATAGGATGTTTTAAATGTGTGTTCAGATTTCGCATAACATATTGTAAAAGAATATATATAACGTAGAATGTAGAGAGAGATTTTCTTTGTCCATTTGAAACTACGATTGTTTCCCTATTATGTCAGCACTGTGAGATTGGAGGAACTCCGAGATCCGTTTGCTTTCCTAATCTGTCAACACGTTCGATAAGCAAGCTCGAGCCTTCATTGTGTTTTGGAATTCTCATACGTGTATGTCTTTGATCAAAGCCACGTGCGGATTACACATTGTGTATGTAAAGTTGCGTAAGATTTCGAAGCTTCTAGAAGAATTATTGCCCTAAAACGTTTTGTGTCTCCCCTGTCCAGCTTCCGTAAGGAAGAGAATTTCATTTGGGCTTAGATACTCGTGGCGTTCAGATATCTCTCTCTCTCTCTCTCTCTCTCTCTCTCTCTCTCTCTCTCTCTCATAGCACTTTTGATTTTTAAAGTAAAACATAACGATTGCGTACTCATTGAATGATCACTCGTAATTTGTAAATTTCAGATTTGATATTTCTTAGAGTTTGTTTAGTGTTATTTAGTGATTTTTTGTGGAATCTGAACAAACATTGTTTCGTAACGGCGCCTGGTTTTGCAGCCAGAAAGAAAGAAATTGGTATACCAAAAAGGTAAAGTGTGTTATATCTTTATCAGTTGCAACTAATAATGGATAGGAACAGTGGTTAACTAATAACGGATAGGAAGAGTGGTTAACTAATAACGGATAGGAACAGTGGTTAACTAATAACTAATAACAGATGGTTACGAAGGTTTGGTAAAAACTGATGGTTACAATGTTTTGAGTGAAAAGATTTACACTTTTACACATTGCAAATTTTTGTGTTTTGTGTTTGTTTCATTTTTTGTGCATTTGTTTATTTTCTTGTTGAAGTGTGCCTTTTTATTTTGATACTGTCCACATTTTTCTGTATTTTCATTTGCATTCACAATTTAATTGACACAGTTATTTTCATTGCTTAATCATTGCACATTTAATTAAATTTAACACTTGTGAATTAATTTGCATTTACTTAGAATTCTTTTCAAGTTTTATTATCGTTTAGCACTTGTGAATTAATTTCTAATTTTTAATTATTGCCTAACACTTTTGAATTTCAATTGAATTAATTTTCTTGAATTTTGTGATAAATTAATTTTGATTTAATTTTACTTAATTAATTCAAGAATTAATTAAACTTTACTTTGTTTTCAAGTAACAGTAATTTTCTCTGATATTGTGAATTTCACTTATAAATTTTGAGTTTAATAATAAATGTTTGTATTTAAAATTTTTATAAGTGTTTTCTTTATTTTACACCAGTATATTTGCATTTAATTATGATTATATTTATGTTAGGTAGAAACATAGAGTGGTAATTGATCTACTTCCCTTCAATTTACTTGAAGTGACTTAAAACCAGGGAAGTACTTAGACTTCTGAAATCAGGGAAATACTTAGACTTTTAAAGTTGCTGATGGAGTGATGCCCTTTGATTAATTTAATTACTTAAAAGATTACCTCACACCTGTTTTGATGAACTTAGTCTGATTTTCTGCAATACTGGTAAGTTGTTAAGGGATCACTGTTGCCTTTAGAGTATTCAGTCGTTTAATACCTGTGATGAGGGTTCAGGTGTCTGGCTTTTGTGAGGTATCAGTTAATGAATGGTAAGTGTAGTAACCAGATACTTGGCACTTCGTAACAACAGTGATAATGAAAATGTAAAACATCAGCGATAAATACAATAATAATGACAGAATCTGCAGATGACATCTTGCCAATACAGAGATTAAGTCCTTCAGGGGACAAAGGCATTACTTAAGGTTCTTTGCAACGTCCCTTTGGCCCCTAGCTGCAAATACTTTCATTCCTTCTACTGTACCTCCTTTCATATTATCTTCCTCGCATCTCACTTTCCATCCTTTCCTAACAATCGATTCGTAGTGCAACAGCAAGGCTTTCCTCCTGTTACATCTTTCAAACCTTGTCACTGTCAATTACCGTTTCAGCGCTGAATGGCCTTGGTTGCCCCAGTGCTTGGCATTATGCCGAAAATCTATCAAATCAAACCAATCAAATTTCCTCCCGCGTCGCTCATCACGAGGGAAAGCAGATTCTGACCCGAGGCCTACGATATCAACGGAAAAAATACTATAATCATAATCTGTAGGGTATAAGGAATTTCCACAACTGTCTTCTAAACGTTTCATACATACATGTAATACCACAAAATCATTTTTAAAAATTAATACAAAGATCAATTTAAAAACTCTCACATATACATATAAGAGCAATAAATTTCAAAATATAAGTAAGAGTAATATGAAAGTTAACACGAGAACCGTAAACTCATAAGCCATTAAATTAGAACGACCCAATGAATGAAAAAGGCCAATAAGGCCTTTAGGAGAAAAATAAAATAAAAATAGTGACCGACAAAAATAAATAAATATGTAATAAATGAATAACAATGAGATAAATAAGTAAATATATAAATAAATAAATAAACAAACAAAATTTAGACCATGGAGAATGATTGTAATTTAAGTAAACCGATAAGTATCGCCATCCATAACATATATATATACATACACAGGAAGACTGATCCACTGTCTTATTCCAGAGTCTTGATGTGAAGGGAATACGAGACTTAATTTTGAGATCTTAGCAAAATACGCTAAACGTTCCTTTATCCAAAGTAATAAACTTGATCAAATTAATATTATTGATAAAACAAGTCAAAAGTTTCTTCGGCGCAATCTAGTTTTCTGTACAGAGTATAATGCTGTATGAAACTCCCAGTCACGGCCCATGAAACCTCCAGCCACAGCCTGGTGGTGGCCCGTGTTGTAGGGCACCCATAGCGATGCCAGACGCACGACCACGGCTAACTTTAACCTTAAATAAAATACAAACTACTGAGGCTAGAGGGCTGCAATTTGATGTTTGATGATTGGAGGGTGGATGGTCAATATACCAATTTGCAGCCCTCTAGCCTCAGTGTCTTTTACGGTTTGATAGCGGACAGAAAAAGTTTTCTTTTACAGATAACTAAACGGTTACTCTGCAGGTCAATGATCTTTGAAACATGTTGTGCGCGAACACTTGCTAACTAGGAATGATACAAGTTGCAAAAAAATTATCGGGATCTTTTAACATTGTTCTTATGCTATGTGAATGTTTATACGTTTCATATAATAATAATAATAATAATAATAATAATAATAATAATAATAATAATAATAATAATCCAGCAGAAATAACCATCCTCCATATCATATTGTTTCCACAACAATTTCAGGCATCGCTATCATTACGGAGCTATATTTATTTCGGCCAAAATTACTGGTGGTTTATATTTCCTGCATTGCAAAATCTACGTCGCTATCTGTCGATTATGCCTTTCATTGCGACATTTTTTCAACAAAGCCAACGTATCAGACATGATGTTTGAACGATAGACTCTAATGAGAATGTGGTATCAACAATTAAAACTGACTCCTGTAGTGTGTCGGTAGTACGCTGGTTAGAAGAACGGTATTCTATATTGTTCAAACACCAAAAATCGTTCTCAATAAATTCAGCTTTATAGCGATACTATTTCCTTTCATTCATGCAATCATTTTTTGCCCAATAAATTTCGCTCTTATCCAAATTTTTCTCCTTTAGTACTTTACAAGATTCGGAATTTCGGTTTCACATCATTAGACAATTTAATATAAATCAGACTCCTGGAAATTCGGACAGATCGTTTAGGAGTTCCTTTCGCTGAAAGAATCGAACCCCTTGTTGCTAATCACTAGTCCTACAACATTGGTACAACTTTTGTAAACACCGTCTCAAAACTTTATACACAATCCTGCTAACAAACTCAACCAAACACAACCACATTTCAGTTTAAAAGTCGGGTAAAAATATTGATGAACTACAGAGGAAGACAGAAATGAACATCTTCCTAGTAAATCCAAGCAAATGACTCTTGAGCTCCTGACTTCCAGTTATCTGAATTACGAGATCCGTTCTCAATGGACTGCAACAAGCCAGTGTACTACATAGTTTGCATGCTTAAAACCTACAATTCTGGGTAAATTCAGTTTTGAAACGAAATGAATATATCTA
>NC_087202.1:49488670-49548670 GCF_015104395.2 Macrobrachium nipponense | reverse complement strand
TCTGTCCATCCGCCTGTGGTGTTTGCGTACGGTAACACTGCGTCCCGGGCTTTACATAGTTACATTCAGCTTACATTCAACAATAACAATATCCTATTTCGAATATTAACGGATTTATTAAAACACTTTTCAGTTGCAAATGTACACCCAGATATCCTTTTATTTACCTAAAACTTACACACAGCGTAACTATCTAAAGCTCGGGACGCAGTGTTAGCATGCGAAAACACCACAGGCGGATGGACAGATGGAAAAAAAACAGAGTATAGGTATAATATATTGAAAAGGCTTCAAAGGAGCATCATGGTATAAAGAACACAACGCCATATAGTGATATTCCAAAGCAAGAGATTGATTATAAAACCACACTAAAGAACTGTCAAAGAAAAAGAGAAGTATGTTTATAAACATTCCAGAAACACGTCAGAGCGAGAAAGACCGCATCGCTTTAAACTGAACGACAGCGTGTTGCCAAACGGTCATTTCGGGTGACTTAATAAGAGACAGAAACATTACACAAATAACGAAATCAAATAATGCTGAGATGAAAGAATTTTTAACCAAACGATGGGAAATCGAGACATCACCGAGAGTCAACCGCAGAAACAGCAGACAGCGTGACACACAACCGTTAGGCTACGGGAAATGTAAATAAGCGTGAAGAAATTGAGACAGGAGACACAGAGTGACAAACCAATCCAGGTTTAAAAAGCAAAGGCTAAGTGAGCTTTAATAGGAAGTAAGAGTTCTAATAGACAGAGACTTACGGAAAGGCTACGAGACAATGAACAAACAGGGCGTTTCAATTTTGCTGAAAATTTCCGCATCGGAATTTTATTTATTTATTTTATTTTATCTATTTTATTTTATTTCATTTTTTTTTTTTAAGAAATGTAACTCCCAAGGCTTACTGGTCATCGCGGGTTGTGAAGAGTAAAACATACGAACTGACAAACAGGGAGGAAGAGAGAACTGGCAGACAGAAATAAAACCAAAATGGAGTGCATAAAGTTCATGACATTGGTGGGATTTAAGGCGAATGATGATCACATGAGTGATGGCAAGTTCGTGCGGTCGTGACAGCACGATTACAAGGATGTGAAATATTGGTTCGGAGATGAAGACAGAATGATAGGAACGCAGATCAAGCTGTTAAAGTCGGTACAATCAAACCGAGAGTGATCGAGAGAGAGGTAAGGAGAGAAATGACGCTGCTAGAATAAAAAAAAAAAAAATAAAAATAAAAACAAAAAAAGAAGAGGACTGAGTTACCACAAAGCGATTCAAGGGCAGACCGAGAAAAAGAGGTAAGGAAAATTATTACATTCCAGCTTGATACAAGACAGATAGAGAGATGGGACGAGAAAGAGAGAGAGAAAGAGAGAGAAACGTCCCTCGAATGTCCCCGACTTGTGTCTGTTGGAGAGGTGTAATTTGCATAGATGGACAAGATAGCGCTGTCGCTCCTCAGTATGCAAATGCTACACACCCCGACAGCACTGTACCATTTCCTCCCATAACCCCATGGAGTTATAAGGAATAATGAGGATGATCGTCCTCCGCAATAGCTACCTGAAACGAGGGCGAGAGCGAGCTCGGTGAGCACAGCATGTGTCTCTGTCTCTGTCTCTGTCTGTTTCTCTCTCTCTCTCTCTCTCTCTCTCTCTCTACCTAGCTCTCTGATTTTGGGGTATTATGAGAGGTCCTTGGGATGGCAAACGGTGAAAAGAAAAAATTTTAAACAGGAGAGGAAATCAGTGACATGAATGAGTAACTATTTAGGTGTGTATAGATATATTATATATATATATATATATATATATATATATATATATATATATATATCTATATATATATATATATATATATATATATATATGAGGTTACGAACCGCATGACGTGCGCCATGGATGCTCAAACAGTCTTGTGTTTTCCAGGCTCTGATTATATTTCGAGCAAAACTAAATTAGTTAAACCATCCGTTCTCTTTAAAAACTACTGCATTTAAAAAAAATTCACCGAGCAAAAGAAAATAAATAAAAAAAGATATGAATTCCTGGGCTAGTTTCATCAACGAGATTTTCATTTTTAAGTGTCCTAGATATGTATGTATGTATGTATGTAGGTAGGTAAGGTAGGTATATATGTACGTATGTAAATATATATATATATCATATAATATAGATATATATATATATATATATATATATATATTATATTATATTAATATATATATATATATATATATATATGTGTGTGTGTGTGTGTGTGTGTGTGTGTGTGTGTATGTATGTGTGACTCACATAGGGAGAGAAATCAGGTTTTTCAATCGGCAGTGCCTTTGCCTTTCAACTGAAATGACAGGGTCCGATCCTGATGTGAGTAACAAGACATGTCTCAAGGACGATCCTAAGTCTGGTCGGCCTATAAGATCGATCAAGAAGTCTGGTCGGCCTATAAGATCGATCAAGAAGTCTGGTCGGCCTAAGAGATCGACCAAGAAGTCTAGTAGGCCTAAGAGATCGATCAATGGCTGAAAGATCGACAAAGAAGTCTGGTCGGCTTAAGAGATTTCTCAATAAGTCTGGTCGGCCTAAGAGATCGACCAATCCATAAAATGCAAAGAGGAAAGTGACAGTGCCCCTGAAAGTGCGACTATGCGAGACTGATTTGATCAAATTAGCCGACCTTTCACCTTATAACTTTGGTATGTTTCCAAATCTGAATGACGCCATGGTACTCATTCCATGGGTGACGATGACAACCAAGCTATTCATCAGTAGCATAGTTTTACTTTTAATGCCTACTTTGTCTCATTGCACTCTTCCTATCATATACTTCTTCATATGCCAGACATTAAGAGACCCTTTCTTCAACACCTTCCCTTTTGTATGCTCTCCCTTTTTCAATATTTCCTGAATCATTCAGTCCTGCCCTCGTCAACACTTTTCTTCTTTCAACGTTATTAGCGGACACTGTTAGCCTTTTAGTTACTTGTGCAATTTCTCATTACCGTCACTATTTAACATACCATGGCATGTAACGTCCCTGTTACAATTTCACTTTTGTAACAAACAAGCAGCTAATTACCCTCTTCTTCTTCAGATCGTTAAAACCTAAGCTCAAACCCCCATTTACTCTAAACTAGTCACTCTCTTTGTAGCAAAAAAAAAAAAAAAAAAAAAAAAAAAAAACCTTAAATTCTCCCAAAAAAAGTTTACTTATGTGCGCATACAAAACAATGAATACCATAAATGGAAACACAAAAGACAAGTAAAGAATGAAAAGTTGATCAAAAAGAGCAACAAGAATATCCACTGAACTTACAGAAAGGATAACAAGAACCCTTTTTATTCCTTTCTTTATTTTACGCAAATTATTCACTTCCTTACATACACCTTATATTTTCCATGATGCTATAGCTTCTTAATTATATATAAGATAAGACTTGACTTGCAAATTGAAGTGTGACCTACCAGCTGCTGTAGTGATTATCATTATTAGAACAGAAACTTTTTCAAAATATGAAAAGCATTATCTAAATCATTATTACATAGCATATAAAAATAATAATAAAAAGGCATGGTGGTAACGTTAATGACAGAGTACGATAACTACCCCAAATTTACAAAACAACGCAAAACCATCGATATCATCAATATTCGCAAGAAAGGGAAGCCAAAAAACATAAATAACGAAATAATAACGGATAGAAAAACAACGACCAAGTCGACCCCGTCATTGAGTGACGACAACCAGTGCTTGCAACTAATTCCGCCCGCTGTAGAATCAGCGGTAACCGTACGTTACGTTGCGGGAGTTCCTCAGGGCGATCATCCCTTAATGATTTGATGCGGGGTTACAGAGAGGTTTATTAAAGCCGTCGCAAGCGAACACGAGTAGCATATGGATTTCTGCCGACTGCGTTACTCGCCCGTCCACAAAATATAATCATGTGGCTAAAAAAAAAAATTATAATAAAAAAAAAGCCGAGTTTAGCGCCAAACCCGCCGGGAGTAGCATATGGATTTCATGTGGCCACAAAACACAAGAGTTAGAGCTGCTAAACTCGCCGGGTGATTAATTCTCCCGAATACAGGAGGTTAATCCCCCGATTACTGAAGATTAATCCTCCTGATTACATGAATTCCTCACACTGAAGTGATCTTCTTCCCTGTCCTGAAATGGTTAATGGTTGCTCAGCGAAGACGTTCTCTTGCGGAATACCGGTAGAGGAAATAAAGGGGCCGATGGAAGAACAATGAAATTACCATACTTACAAGATTGAGGTACTGAGCCCCTGCATAACATAGGGCCGAGAAGTTATCTCCGTTCGTTGGTAGTATATTAGTGTTTGTGACTGTGGGAGAGGGACAGAAGTCAAGAACGAGAGTGAGAGAGAGAACGAGAGAGAGAGAGAGAGAGAAGGAATGAGAGTGGGAGATGAGAGGGAAGGAGTGGCGGGGAGATGCGACGGGGAGAGAGCGAGAGAAGAGAGAGAGAGAGAGAGAGAGAGAGAGAGACTCAGATAACGACAGATAACTATAGATCCACGTATATATATTTATTTATATTTATATTTATTATATATATATATATGTACATATATATACATATATATATATATATATATATATATATATATATAGCTATATATCCTATAATATAGCTATAGATCCATGGTATATAATATATATATATATATATATATATATATATATATATATATATATGTACATATATATACACACAGACACATATATATATAAATAATATATATATATATATATATATATATATATATATATATATATATATATATATATTATATATATATATATGTGTGTGTGTGTGTGTGTGTGTGTGTATGTATGTGTGTGTGTATATATATATGCAGAGGGAGAGAGATCAAAACAAAAGACCAGACAAAAAAAGAAAAAAAAAGGAGAATCAATTCTCTGCATGAGTCATGAATCAGCCGACTCAGTCTCTTGAATGACAACGTTTATTGTTATGAAGCCATGTACCTATTAAGCTCAGACCCAAGTCGGAACGAGTGTCACAAGTTGGAGGGGGGGAGATAATATTACGATTAATAAAAAACACTTGAGTCGCTGGAGGGGAGAAAAAATATTCTCTGTACGATCGCGCTATCCGTCATCTTCCTCCACCACTCTTCCCATCTTGTCTGCTTGTTTTATGAATGAGAGCGAGAAGGAGACTAACTTGTAATTTGTGAATGAGAGAATTGGGAACGTTACTCTACTCTTTATTTTTCTTCTTTTATCGTAAATAAAGGAAAAATGGGATACCGAGAACTAGTTTGTGAATGAGCGAGAAGAACATGTTTATTTTGCGAATGAAGAAATAAAAATGTTTATTTGATGAACGTGAAATAAGTCTCTACGGTTCTTTTTTATGAATGGGAAGAAAAGGGGACGAAAAGTATATGATATGAATGAGAGAAACATAGTACATTCTGGACAGCTGATATCTAAATTGCGAATGAAAGAGGAAGAGTGTGCTAATCTCTAATTTGGAATAAACGCGTCATTCTATTTATGTAAATGGGAGATAATGTAATTTTCTCCATTTCCAAGGCTGTGATCACGGCAAGAAATGCTAAAAGCCTTTCTAACGATCTTCAATATATACATATGTATAGCGTGTGTATGTATATGTATGTATATATTAACTTTATTAACTTTATATGTGTTTACATGTGTATACACCCAAACACACACACACCTATCCTGAGATGAGTTAGAGTTTATTTCTGTTCCACAAGTGGCTGTGTATTGGTTATTTCTCTCTCTCTCTGTCTCTCTCTGTCTCTCTCTCTCTCTCTCTCTCTCTCTCTCTCTCTCTATATATATATATATATATATATATATGTATTTATATATATATACTATATATATATCTATATATATATATATATATATATATATATATATATATATATATATATATATAAATATATGTGTGTCCTTAAATTCAAGGAAGAAATGTTAGTGAAACTTGGCACTTAGAACAA
This sequence comes from Macrobrachium nipponense, assembly GCF_015104395.2. Taxonomy (NCBI): domain Eukaryota; kingdom Metazoa; phylum Arthropoda; class Malacostraca; order Decapoda; family Palaemonidae; genus Macrobrachium; species Macrobrachium nipponense. The sequence goes on along the minus strand of NC_087202.1, from coordinate 49,542,633 downwards.
GTACTTTTGTAGTAGAATACAATACGAAAGTACTCGTTCCAAGTCCCCAGTTTCACTTACCTTATACCGTGGATTTAAGGATATTCTCAAGCAAGTGTTCCTTCGTGCTACACTGGATACACACACACACACACACACACCTATATACACACACATGCGTATAATATTGTAGACAGGGTAAGCTCCTTCATTATTGTCACCAGCATTTGATACATTTCCTACCATTAGCCACCTTGGCCAGCCTAAAGGTGCGTCCACAAGGTCGAACAATGTCCGAGGGACAAACATTGTTGCCATATCACAGGCGAAGCAAGATGACGTCATAAGCGTTGAAACGATGGAAATAGATCTGGCAACAAGCAGTGGTACCAGATGAGGTTGTATACAAGTGTTTTTACTCTGCTCACAAGGCAAAGACCGGCAGACAATTGTTAATTGGTAACAATGTTTGTCCATAGGAAAGGCTCAATGTCACATTGTATAGGACATAGTAACCGTTAGTGAAATCAAATAATTAGTTTATAAACGTATCAACTGTGGTCACAGATACGGCAATGTTGGGTAATGTGATTTCGACCATTTGGAGGAGGTATTTTAATTCATAGTTTGTTTCCATGAATGACTAGGTGCATTTCAAGGAGTCCATAGTATTATCAATATCTTTCACAACATGTGCACATTCAGATTTTAAGTCAAGAAGGATATCTGATTGGTAAACAAGCTGTGACAATACAGGGCCAATGATGTACAATGTCAATTATATTTCATTGTACTTTATTGTTCTTACGTTGTTACAGCATCTTTGCCTGTAAAAAAAAAACCTGCTTAACTTAATTAAACCGAATGTGTACACATTTTGAAAGATAATAATATTGTACGTCACTGGCCCTACGTTGTTACAGCATGTTTACCAATCAAATATCCTTCTTGACTTAATTCAAGTGAATGTGTACACATTGTGAAATATAGTGATAACAATCGGCGCTCCTTAAATTGCACAAGATTACCGAAACGAACTCTACATATATAACATTGCCAGATCTGTTACCACAATTGCAAGGCTACTGAAGCACACTCAGTGTGTTTGCAAACCTTTGTCCAGTCCTACTGTGAGCTGCTTTCCGATCTCAAACGATTGTTGGAAAGAAACTACCAATGATTCCTTCATATTCGATTAACTACCTTGCTTGATAAACTTTGCCACTTTCTCGGCCTGTAATTAGGGTTAAAACCCCTTTTTTTCATATATGATGAAATTTCTATTTAGATGATGAAAAGATTTGTTCTGCTGATTTTGGTAAGTGGACCATTTTGCCACTTGCTCTTCGCCAACATGTGAATTTCATTGCTGGTTCAATTGATGAATATCTCAAAGCGTACGCTAATCAACAAATGGAATTTAGCACCATTCCAGTGATTTCAGCAAATAAAAATAATAGTTACTCAAAGGATTTCCTCTCTATTTTCGCAGACGCACCAAGAAATGACCGCGTTGTTTGAAACACTGCAGAAGATCGCACGGAAAACACGCTGTCAGTCAGTCACACGAGGTTCAAAATAACCGACGTCTTGTCACCACCGGGTTCTTCCGCTTGACTGAAAAGACGCCCGAAAACTGTTGCAAAATTGTCATTTGCTCCTGAGTTGCATTTTTTGACGATTCATTCATTTAACCGGTCTGACGCCACCGCGACTCGGCGCAGGGGGGTTAAGCATATCCGCGTTATGCTCCAAACTGTATTTGCATCCGGGATATAGCTGTTATTATCTCAAAGACGCCGGGGCAATTCTCGCCGAATATTTTTTACTGACTCATTCTTCAATTAATGGGTTTATTTTTCCACGCATTCTATTGGTTTGTTAGTTCGCTTATGATCTGCAGCATTCATTCGTTCTACTTGCGCTTTCTTCGTGACTTATTTTTTTCACAGGGGCCACTATGTTGCAGGAAAGTTGGCTGAACTGTGTTAATAGATGCTGTTGGATTCCATGCAACTCGGTACAATACGCATTTAGGACAAAAATAATAAACTATCGAATTTTTACGAGGTTCATTATGGCTTATACTTTCGTCCAAAAGTAATTCGACATCGCATGATGCTCTAGCACGAAGCAGTATGGAACTAAACATACACCGATGCACTAATGTAAAATGTGTGGTTATTCAACTGTAGTTACACACACACACATAGAGACATAGCTTCATAGCATTCGGGTATGGACCTACCACCTCGATCCTCTCCTACAGTACAGTCTTCTTAAATATATGGGTACACTTTATATACATGCATACGTACATACATACATACATATACACACACACACACACATATATATATATATATATATATATATATATATATATATATATATATATATATATATAGCTTAATGCATGTATATGAGTCACGGTGATGTGACAAGAATTTATATATATACGTATATCAATACAGAGAGAGAGAGAGAGAGAGAGAGAGAGAGAGAGAGAGAGAGAGAGAGAGAGAAAGCAAACAAATGAGCAGAAATAAACCAAAATGGAAATATTTAAAGAAGAATTGTGCCCACAAAAACGAACAATGACAAAGTAATTGCTCATTATCTGACTGTGCCATGGCGGTAGAGTACCAGCTACCCCACCAGAAACCCTGATGGTTCATAAAATTGAACACGGCAATAAGGGTACCATGCATTTAAGGGCCGTGTTATATAGGTCACCTAAGGGCGGCCCTTGATGAGAGGGTGACAAAGAGAAACAGAGAAAAAAAAATAAGGGATTGTCTTTGCAGGAAGGCGTGAATGAGTTGTGTGGGAGTAGAAATAATGAGAAATGGAGGGAGATGGGATAACATATGTGTGAGCACATTTCGGGTTTGCTAATGTGTATGTACTTCAGCGCACGTGCGTATGGGTGTGCGTATGCTAATGCAAGTAAGTTAGTGTACGTTTTATGTTCTCATGAACAAAAGCGCACGTGCTTATATTTTTGCTTTAGTCACAAACACCTCTTGTATGTATGTATATTTGTGACCATACATATGAGCACAATCACTGTGTGTGTGTAACTGCATGAAATATTTTTGTTTACTAACTCTTAAACGATTCCACAGATACTCATGAGTATTTTTATGCGTAGGTATTGTGCATTAAGGCCCCATCTGTCAGAATATAACCTTTGTGGATTTACGAATATGCACATGTACGTACGTTATGGCTGAGGTGTAATCATAAACAGCCTCATGTATGTATGATCTGTATACGAACAACGCCACTCCTAAACCAACATATCTACGAATTTACAGTTTAATACATTTTCTGTGCATTTATATACACATAAGCGAGTAAATTTAGTACATTATTCATAAACACATACACTCACACAATAAGGGCAGTTATATTTTTAAGTATGATATAACTGAGGATATTTGTTTGTGACAATGGCGTCGATAACATATACATATTATAAACCCCATGGCACGGTGACCTGATTCTAAGAAGGTAGCTAGGCCTGAGAGCCATATCTGGATGTGACACACTACACATGAAGAGTACCTGTCACGTTTATGGATAGCCTTCAATCGTGCTATACTTTATTACTTGGAGTATCTATGGCACTGTCGGGGAATAGGAACCTCCCTTAGGGTGACATGAAGCTGACATGAGGGATAACTTGCGCAAGTAGGACCTCCCTTTGATATGAAGTTGACACGTAGGATAACAGTCATACAAGAGGACATCTGGTGAGGTGACATGATGACATGAAGGATTTATACCTCGTACGTCTGCGTCATTTGCATCATGTCAGCTCCGGAATGGACATGACAGCACAAGGTGGCCAAGGGGAATAATGTGGTTAGCAGAGGAGTGAGAGGTAGGTGTGATTACGTGTGTGTGTGTGTGTGTGTAAGTGCGTGTGAGCCTATTTGTGTGGGAGGAATGGATGGAAGAGGGAGAGCAAAAGGGGTAAATGGCAGGTTTGTGGGGAAGATAATGGGCGCGTTGGTGGGAGGACACGGTCTAATGGGTAATGGGTAATGGGTAATCATGCCCATTCTGCTCTCTTTTACACGCCTCTTCCACGGGGGCGAGCAGGGACAGGAAGAAGGCGGGCTCTTGAAGGAGGCGAGGAAGAGGCGTCCAAGGAAGGGGGGGAGAGGAAGAAGGATAAGAGGACTGGGGCGGAGGGGGTACGAGGAGAAAGAAGCGAAGCAGGGGTTGGAGGAGGTGGGGGCAAGCAAAACGACGATGAATAAATTAAAAAAGAAAAGTAATGTGTGAACAACCCGAAGCAGAATGAGGTCAATGCTAAAGTGAACCAATACTCTTAAACCACAACGTAGAGAGCGATAGATCAATAAATTAGAACAGAGGAAATGAATATTAAAATTCGAAAAACAGAACATGGAATAATGCCTTCTAGTCAGTACATGTATTACAGCAAGAGAGAGAGAGAAGAGAGAGAGAGAGAGAGAGAGAGAGAGAGAGAGTTACAATCTGAGGCTGTGCGCGGATATATTTATATATCCTATAATATATATATATATATATATATATATATATATATATATATATATATATATATATATATCGCACATGTCTGTCCGAAGCAAACGTGTCTTCACAATTATCAATTAATTTTTTTTTAAATTGAACATACCTAAACCTTGAAAAGAGACAAGGTTGTATGTTGTGAAACATAAATTCCGGCAGAGTTTTTCACATTCCGGATGTGAACATTATGAAGTACTGGCAAAGCTGTTTAACCATCGAGTTCTCGACCTCTAAATATAGGCATGCAAACAAGAGCTTCCAAAACGCAATGCAAAGAGGACTAATGGTTGAAGTGACCTTAATTTATTTTATCTTTCATTAGAGGAAATATACAATATTTTACCATTTTATCCAAGTTGACTTAAATTTACTAAAATTTAACGAAAATCTTATCTTGTACTTTTTACAAATAATCTATGTACTTTAATGTAAATATTTTTCTGTAGTTACCCATATACGATTTTATCAGTATATATCTATTTTTTATTGTCCTTGATTTTATAAACAACCTTATACCATCTTTTTTCATCTTTTATTCCTGCTTTGTGGGCTCACCTGATACCAACAACATAGTCACAAATTAAAATTGCAGCACCTTAATTGGGATGAAAGAGCCGTGTCACTGATTAAACGGTTAACTTTTTATTGGCCTCTGTCAACAGGTAAAAGACGAAAATGTATTAATACAGTATTATTGTAATAAAAACGACGGCTAACGAACACAGCTTTCTTCTTAGAAACTGATTCAATCAAGTCAAAATGTGATGCTCACTAGACGCGATATAATTTTTAAACAAATAATGCCGACAAAAGGATGGAATTCCATTTGCAAATTCTCAGGCATTAGCGAGACTGAAGGATTGTGAGACACAATCGACAGAGAAAGTGGGTTAAAAAATAGTTGAACGAACTAATTTGAGTGCTCCTTCTAAGTATACTGTCAAAATCCTTTATAAACTGGGTGCAGGTCCTGACCGGTTTCGGCTTTAATTCTAACCCACTGGAGAAAGACTGATCATCAGTCATTCGTCACTGGCTTAAAAATAAAGCCGAAACCGGTCAAGACTCAGGACCTTGTGATTAAGACAGACATATACCTCACGTGTCAGAGAGAATTATAATAATGTGTGCATTAATATATATATATAATATATATATATATATAAGATATATATATATATATATATATATATATATTTCAGGTAACAATTACAGGTAAAAATTACATCGCAAAATACCTGTATGGAGATCCATTTTGCTACAGCTCTACAAACATACAGGCGCCAAAAGGCGTATCAACGGGCGTATCATCCGCGTGTCATTCGCATTAAGTCGTTTCGACCTTTTGTTAATAAGAGCGAGACCTCCTTGGCACAGATATGGGGGTGATATCTTGCGGTATTGTTAGAAAAGCTGTTAGGGTAAGTTCATGGTGTTGAATATATCATTTATAGATAAACTTATATCATTTACATGTAATACATATGTGATTGTTTGTCTAAGCTTATCTCATACCTAAACGTTTAACTAAAGGAATGGTCTACACAAGAGGTGGCCAAACAGTCGATCGCGATCTACCAGACGATCGCGGCCACTTGTTTGGTCGATCACCGTTCCCCCACAATTCTATATGAACAAAACACAAGCATATATATATATCTATATATATATATATTATATATAGTGTGTATATATATATATATATTATATATGATATATATATATATATAATAGTGTGTGTATATATATAATATATATATATATATATGTATAATTAAATATATATATATATATCTATATATATGTATTATATATATATATATATATTATATATATATATATATATATATATACATATATGAGGCAATTGTAATCATGTTTTATCGTATTATGGCGCTATTTGAATTTTTTTCCCCACGTAATAATATATGTGACGGTGTAGTGTGGTAGATCGTAAAGGAGTTTCAGTCTTTAGAGTAGTAGATCTCGGAGTCCAAAAGTCTGGCCACCCCTGATCTACACAGAAAATGACTATCGCATGTTTCTTGTTTACAAGCAACGTACGGCATTCAACTTTTGGGGGTTTCTGAAAGATCTCGGTATTCGCTCGAATTAATGCTGCTGAATGAAAGTCCACAACAAGACCGCTAAGTAAACTGTACTCCAAATTTCGGAAAGAGGGGCTATTACGTACAGAGAGACATTCCATCGGCGCCTTATGAAACCCGCTGCGCTTTGCCTCACGTATATCTAAGTCTTAAGCGAAGCCGATGATGCCTACGGGATTTGCACGCCATCTTTCAGCGACATGCTCTAATTCGAAGGGAAAAAATTCGTTAATTTCACAAATTCATCAGTCCATTTAAAAGGAACGTTCGCAAGATTTTCTGAAGGGAATATACGAAATATGATTTTTATGAAAAACAGTAACATTTTATTCATAATTCGGAAAAAGCTGCTAATGGAGAATTATAAGTTAAATAAGAACCTCTTTATTAAGGTATATATTACAAAAACAATATTACAAAAACATTTTGAATGTTAATGACTAAATATTGTGTACAGTTACAGATTTAAGAATATTTTTATTAAATATAAGGTAAATGCTGTATGATGAACATTTGAAAAAAATAAAAATAAAGCAAATTGAAGATAGGCTTAAAGTGACGTACTACAACAATTTGAGGAACAATGTTACAGGAGACTTCTTCGGGTAATATTGTAATCGGAGACTAAGAATATGCATATTGAACATTTTTAAATAAAAGGCAAAACCAAATTAAATCTGTGGAAAAACTGGAATATTTAGATTAGGCCAAGAATATAGCTAAAGCAAATTGGTATTTATATTAATCTTTTTTTAGTGAGATCTACCTACAGATACATAAATGTCATGTTGCTGATACACTTTTTTTCGCAACAGGCTTCATAATATCCTAAGTATCACGGGAGTCGAAAACGCCAGGGACAATTGGTTTTTGTCAGTTATTTGGTTTTTTCACTGTTGTAATAATTCATTCCAGGGGCCGAGTCTCGTTTAGTATTGTTATAAAAAGAGCGTTTTTGACATTAATAAAATGTCCTTATTTGTGTGTCATGGCATGATATCATTCCCTCATTTCTGAGTCATTCTGTACCCTGAAATATACAGTGGCATCTCAGCAATAGACAAAATATGACAACATTGTTCGAAAAATATGACTGTTCACCCTTGGCACCTATATACAATCATTACATAAAACACTCTATGAAATAGAGACTGTTTTAGTTTTCTATAAAAGAAAACTATCGTGCCGTCTTTGTCTGTCCGTCCGCCCCCAAATCTTGAAAACTAGTGAGGTTAGAGGGCTGCAAATTGGTATGTTGATCATCCACCCTCCAATCATCTAACATACCAAATTGCAGCCCTCTAGCCTCAGTAGTTTTTATTTTATTTAAGGTTAAATTTAGCCATAATCGTACTTCTTGCAGCTCCATAGGTACCAACAACATAGGCCACCACCGGACCGTGGCTGAGTTTCATGGTCAGCGGCTAAGAGTTTTATGGGCCGTGGCTGAGGCCGCCACCAGACAGAAAACTCGATTGCACCGAAGGAACTTCGGCGCATTTTTTACTTACTATCATTATTACACTTCATTAGGACAGGGGACTGTGGGTCGTATAATTTCATTTACGAGTAAAAACTTTCGAACAGTAATCCGCATTAGTTTTAACATAATAATAATAATAATAATAATAATAATAATAAGCATAGAGGACTGCGTCAACATCGAGAACAGAGCACTGGGGCAATATCTGAAAACCAGTGAAGACGAGTGGCTCAAGAGTGCATGGGAAGAAAGACTAATAAAAGTAGACGAAGACCCAGAGATATACAGAGACAGGAGAAAGACAAGCAGAACAGAGGAATGGCATAACAAACCAATGCACGGACAATACATGAGACAGACTAAAAAACTAGCCAGCGATGACACGTGGCAATGGCTACTTAAGGGAGAGCTCAAGAAGGAAACTGAAGGAATGATAACAGCGGCACAAGATCAGGCCCTATGAACCAGATATGTCCAAAGAACGATGGATGGAAATAACATCTCACCCATATGTTGGAAGTGCAATACGAAAAATGAAACCATAAACCACATAACAAGCGAATGTCAGGCACTTGCACAGAACCAGTACAAAAAGAGGCATGATTCAGTAGCAAAAGCCCTCCACTGGACCCTGTGCAAGAAACACCAGCTACATTGCAGTAATAAGTGGTACGAACACCAACCTGAAGGAGTTATAGAAAACGATCAGGCAAAGATCCTCTGGGACTATGGTATCAGAACAGATAGGGTGATACGTGCAAATAGACCAGACGTGACGTTGATTGACAAAATCAAGAAGAAAGTATCACTCATTGATGTCGCAATACCATGGGACACCAGAGTTGAAGAGAAAGAAAGGGAAAAAAGTGGATAAGTATCAAGACCTGAAAATAGGAATAAGTAGGATATGGGATATGCCAGTGGAAATTGTATCCATAATCATAGGAGCACTAGGCACAATCCCAAGATCCCTGAAAAGGAATCTGGAAAAACTAGAGGCTGAAGTAGCTCCAGGACTCATGCAGAAGAGTGTGATCCTAGAAACGGCGCACATAGTAAGAAAATTGATGGACTCCTAAGGAGGCAGGATGCAACCCGGAACCCCACACTATAAATACCACCCAGTCGAATTAGAGGACTGTGATAGAGAAAAAAAAAAAAAATAAATAAAAATAAATAAAAAAAATAATAATAAAATAATAACAATAATAATAATAAAATACTAATATACAATAATAATAATAATAATAATAATAATAATAATAATAATAATAATAATAATAATATTTTGGTAGAAGACCCTCTTTTAGGTAAATGCTGTTAAAAAGAATGGGAAAATTAAGCGAGTTGATTTTATGTATTGTTTTTTCTATTTTCCTTACAATTCGCTTCTCAGGCCAATATTCATATTAGGAATTTTCAAAAAATTATAAATGCTGAAGGTAATCTTTTATTTTATTAAAACAGGATCTCAGGTCCAGCACTGACGACGACCCCTGCTTGACCTGGACCTGAGATCCTGTTCTAATAAAATAAAAGATTTCCTTCAGCATTTATAATTTTTTGAAAATTCACAATATGAATATTGGCCAGTTACTCAGAAACATCGCTGAGCCTGAGAAGCGAATTGTAAGAATAAAAAACAATATATAAAATCAATTCGCTTAATTCTGCCATTCTTTTTAATAATAATAATAATAATAATAATAATAATAATAATAATAATAATAATAATAATAATAATAATAATAATAATAATATCTTAGGTCTGTAACGGCAGACTACGGGTGACGACCCTCGTAATCGGGAATTGCTGACTCGACAACCTTCTTTTATATTAACCTCATTAATTAAAGTATGCCAGGAATGCAATGAAAGAATGATCATTCATCTTCGTTGGTGGCCATATGCAATTACAGGTACAACAACAGGGACAGCACACAGTACATGAGAAAACTGGCAATTATAAACACATGCACTCACTGCCAGTAATAGTAATATACTGTGGTTTCGTAATACAATAATAATAATAACAATTAATACAAGGTATTGCAGAATGATATCGAAGGAATTAGCTGCCGTTTCCTATTTCAGCCTATGTGCATAAAGGACGGGTTTCCTTGTTATACGGTATTCATTCTATTTGTCTGCCTATCTTCCTTAGTAACCTATTCAATCTGAAGATTGTTTCTTATCAGTACACCTATATGATTTCCCATTGGAATTCCCCTCTCTCTCTCTCTCTCTCTCTCTCTCTCTCTCTCTCTCTCTCTCTCTCTCTCTCTCTCTCTCTCTCTCTCTGAATAATGATACAAATTGCATATTTTAAATGCTAAATTTCATAACCAAAATATCCATGAAAAAATAACAGAAATAAAAAATTCAAAGTTCTAACAGCCAAGGGAATAAGCATTCATGTACAATAAGGATATCAAACAAAAACACAACAGAAGCAATAATGATATTAATAAAAATATCATTAACAATAATAATAACTCGTCCAATGACGCTTTCAATCTTATCCAAATAAGAACTGATAAACTACAATGAATTACCTTACGTGTCCGTATTATCATGCTTTTTTCTTTATCAAGAATGCATGTTGACTGAATCCTATTATATTTTTGCCACCTTTACTGTACAGAATCCTCAACACAGCAAATCTGTGTCAATTGAGGTGAAGTGATACCCTAAAAATTCGTGTGTGTGTGTGTGTGTGTGTGTGAGCTTTCATTTATTTTTTCTATTTATGTATTATTATTTTTAAAGTTGTGTGAGAAGTTGGAAGGTAAAGGGAAACGCTGTAAGGTACATGCGCGTACTTATAGAACAATTTTGTGAAATAAATGATAGAGATGCAATAGTGTGGAGGCGTGCTGAGGGTGTATTGGTATAGCAAATCATTTTCTGGAAGTAATTGCTGTCGGATAGGGTGGTATTCTTTCGCCAAACTATTTTTTTTTTTTTGGGGGGGTGGGTGGGGTGGGGTTTAAAAGACCCAATCGAGCCCCCGACACACCCTATAAGTATTAACGGTTCTGCGGGAAAATAGGCCCAACACTCTACGGAATAAAGACAGAGAAAATTACTCTGAAGTGTCGAGGGAAGCACAATATTCTAGAATCTAGATTCATTAGACGAACGGTTTGAAAGACTATTAAGCCGACTGACCGTCGAGTCCGTGACTTGTAAACAGTATTCTTAAGGGCAAGGGGCAACGGGGTGGAGGACAACCTACCCCAGGCCCAAGGAAAACATGAGGAAACTTTGCATAGGAAGAAAGTTTGTTCGACTCAGAAAAAACAGAAGCAATGAGAGACTTGCAAAACTTGGCGGAAGAAGGGAAGAGGCTACCTTGGTCAGCTTAATGCCAGGATTACCAAATTTGGGAATTGGAAGTCTGCAGTGCATAATAAAGACGAGAGCACTATAGCGGTGGCATTCAGTCAAGAGCTCTTCAAGGCGCTTGAGAGGTCAATGAATGAAGTCACCAAAGAATCGTACGTTATGCCGCGATGTCCTGATTTCTCCCTCAACAAAAGTTTTTCAGAGTATCACACTTTTCCATTTTCCAATCACTAATTACCATCGTCTTCATTCTTATCAAATTAGCGTACATTCATCACATGAAGGGCCGTATCATTATCACATTCATTATTTGTCCGTCGCGTTACATTTTCACTGTGTTGAACTGTTTATCCATGTTTACTGATTCTTATTTCAATTTGTATTACAGTATTATTATTGAATATTTTTATTATTCTGAATAGATTTGTTACTACACGAAAGAACAATTATGCAACACAACATCGATCTCTCTTTCTCTCTCTCCCTATTAACGCCCCCTGCCTTTTATTTCTTCATCTACTTCTCTGCCAATACACTCCAGCCCCTCTCACCACCCCCCCCCCCCCCGGCCCCCATTCACCCATGTCCCCTACAATGAATCAGAGTAAAAGCGTTTGGTTAAATCATTTACAAGTCTAACGAGCGCAGGCTTACAAGAGCGATGACGTATACTCTAATTTACGGCTATAACTCATCTGCCGCCGCTTCTTTTTAACCACATGTAGATTTAGATGCATCCCCACACTAGACGGTGCCGAGAGAGGAGAAAACAGGAGGAGGGGGAGGGGGAGGAGGGAAGGAAAAAATAGAAAGAAGATGGTCCAGATGCAAACGCCCGGTCGTCTGTTTCGCGCGTTAATTTGCCGGCATGCGGTAGAGGCGGCGGAGCGGCAAAGCTGACAGTTGCCAGGCGTCCTTTTTCTCTCCTCGACGTTCCACTATATAAATCTGAGAGCATCGTCTTTTTAGCGTTCTTGAAACGTCATTCGTAGAATGTTACAGATATTATTATGTAAGAAGAACAACATTGCCCCACGACTATATGTCGCTTCCCAGATAACAGAGAAATTTGGATGTCAGAAATCATTCGCCGGCAACCGAACATGGAGGCGGTATGAACACATGTCATGAAGTGCGGGTGATGTTTGAGAAAGAGACAAAAATAAAAATAAAAAATAAAAAAAAGAAGCGGCGAAAGAGTGACTGATGGCATAATTTTAGGCATCGCTGCCAGCTGGGTATGAGTATTGCGCTCGAAAAGACCTCATTTTTTATTACCGTCTTTGTTTCGTTGCGAATGAGGAAGACAGAGAAAACAATAATAGGTATCAATGTCATTCTACATTCTACATTTATACTCTCCCTATTAGTCTGTCTATAAGGAAGGACAAACAAGGACAAAATAAATTAGCCAGAATGATATTGTCCCTAAAAACCATTCTCAGATTGTCATTATTCCAAAGAATGGCAAAACACCGAAGCCATAAATCACAAAGAAAAATTTGATATAAATTATCAAAACCCATTAGTGGAAACCATTAAGCAGCAACAATGAAGAAAATAAAAGAATGCCATATCTGTGATGAATAAGAAACGCCTCTCAGCGGTCATTATATTAAGTCTCTCTCTCTCTCTCTCTCTCTCTCTCCTCTCTCTCTCTCTCTCATTACCACCTCAACGACGACTTGGTGTCATGTTCCTGTCTTGTTTCTCACTCATGTTAAACAGCTGAATTGCATCGATCATGTGTTTCTCACCTCAGCCGTCACTTCAAGAGGCACCGACGGCCGTTTATTTCTTCTTCTTTTCTTCTTCTTCTTCTTCTTCTTCTTTTTGTCCAACAGAGCATCCCAAGTCTCGCTCCAAGCATCCTTGGGGCGCTTCCTGCAAGACCTTCAAAGCTCAGCTGCAAATGAAGATACGTACGGCCTCAAAAACGTGCTATTCCACGCTCAGCTGCAGGAGCGTTGCTCAAAAGCTACTTCTCAGAGGCACGGCGACTGAGGAGCATTCGAAATTCAGTCTTTCTTCCCGTCAGGAGCGTGAAAAGTGCCGTCTTATGTCGGCGATTTGCACCTGGAGCGGGTCTTAGTCACTTTGGTACAGCTTGCTTGATTCGGGTCGTTGTCACTGTCCGTCTTCGTCAGAAGTCGTTTAAGGGACGGCGGTCAGCGGCGCCCTTGGCAGCAATTCTCTCTCTCTCTCTCTCTCTCTCTCTCTCTCTCTCTCTCATTCCAGTGCTGTGGAACCTTTACAGTGACAAGATTCCTGCTGGATAAGCGATGCAACAATTTCAAACAGCTGGAGCTAGCTCGCTCTCTCTCTCTCTCTCTCTCCTCTTCTTTTCCGGCTTCTCCTAATTGCCCTCCTCCTTCCTTTCATTCCAGTGGTTTGGAATAATTCGTTTAAAAAGTAGGATTCAACAGCCATCAGTAGCCTAGTGCCAATGACAGCAATTGCGCGCTCTCTCTCTCTCTTTCTCTCTCTCTCTCTCTCTTCCACTCCAGTGCTTTCAGACCTTTACATTCAGAAGGAGACTCCTCAATTCTAAAATGGGTCTTTCGTGAGCCCATCTACTTGTGGAGAAAATAACATTAGGCTGACTCATCCATCTGGGGATGTCAAGTGATCTTTTTTAAGTGTGTCTATTGTCTGAATGACATTACAAGAGCTCTATTTGTTGCCCCCCGCCTCTCTCTCTCTCTCTCTCTCTCTCTCTCTCTCTCTCTCTCTCTCTCTCTCTCTCTCTCTTTCGGTGTGTGTTTAATGCTTTACTACGGGCTATCAACGCCTTCGAAAAGAATGTCCAAATGACAAATAAGAGCTCTCTCTCTCTCTCTCTCTCTCTCCTCTCTCTCTCTCTCTCTCTCTTCTGAGCGTGTGTGTATATGTGTTTACTAGTAGGCTATCAACACCTCAGAAGAAAATATATATCAATGACAAGTAAGAGCTCCGTGTGTGTGTGTGTGTGTGTGGAGGGCTATCAACGCCCCAGAAGAAAATGCCCCAACCGATGAGAGGTCGTTGAAGCTGTCATGTCAAGCAGTTCTCGAGTTCTCATTGGCCAGCAGCCAAATCCAAAGGATTGCCGACTCTTGAAAAGAATCGCATATGTACGATCACTTCTGATCGCCTGACGTGAAATTTGCACAGGCGCTGAATCTCTCATCTTTTGAAAATAAAATCTGACTTGAAATGAGTGGCCCATGGTGACCTAATCGGTGTCCGAAACAGTTTAGGTAGTCCCGATCTCAAGGATCAACTGGTTTTGTATGTCCATGAGCCCAGGTTCTTCCAGAATAAGAAGTTCTCTGCCTACCTCAGGATTTCCCGACTTGCCATATTAGGAGGCAAATTTGCCCTTCTTCACGAATTTCATACAGACCAAACTTTTTAGTCCCATAGAAAAAGATCAAAATCGTGGGTTGTTCTAGGTCACCTGGAATCATTTTTGTACTGAAATCCCCAAGGCGATTACTTTTCACTTGAAATTTAACGTAGCAGGGTCTGTTCACGGCCGAGCATTTATCTGTCAGGATTTGAAAATATCATAAGGAGTTCGAAAAGATTTAGCCCATTTTACTGGGAATACTACCAAGGCCACCTAGGTAAATTGCATCTGGACCTGCTCGGATTACTCCTTACCTTTGGAGTTCAAATTGTGTTTCAGCTACTTATCGACTATAAAAGTTAAGTAAATCTGAGTTTAACCAGACCGCTGAGCTGATTAGCATCTCTCTAGGGCTGCCCCGAAGGATTTGATGTTTTAACGTGGCTAAGAACCAATTGGTTACTTAGCAACGGGACCTAGAGCTTATTGTGAGATCCGCCCCACATGATATCGAGAAGTGAATTTCTAATTACCAAATAAATTCCTCTGAATCCATGCTGGCAGAGCGGGGAATCGAACTCGCGACTACCGAATCAGTAGGCGAGCACCCAACCCACTCGTCCAACGAGGAACTACTTATCGACCATAAATCATGTAAAATATAAGCCCTCGATACAAGAGCCTGAATTTCACTTTATGAGTTGCAAATTATCTTTTGGTGACAGTTAGTCACTGGAGAAAAATAACACATTTTCGCATGAACGGTTCCCCAAGAGATCCAGGATCAATGGTCAACAATTACCAACAGTCCTAGGTGGATACTAATCATCAAAAGAGGTCACCACTCGCCAAAGTTTATGTGTGAGTATCACTACTAATGATTAAGGGAGATCACTGATTACAAAAGGCTGTAAGAGTCTGCGTTACCTTAAAGAATGCATACGGTTATGAGTTTCTAAAAATGTTGAGGCAAAGAAATGCCATATGTAATGAAATGTCTATGATTTTCAAAGGTCATGAGTGGTAGACATTTGGCCGAGGAAATGAAAGGTCAACAGCTGTTAAAGGTCATGAAAGGTTAACATTTACTTGGGTCATATAAGAGTAACAGTTTGAAAAAGTCATGTGAGGTTGAATGTTGTCAAATGTCTTGGGGTCAACGAATTCTAGAGATTATTTTTTCTATAATGCCACTCACGGTAAGTATTTCTAGAAATTCAAGAGGTCAGCGTTTCCAAAACACTGTAAGGTCAACATCCCTACCAAGTCCTGCGAGGACACCATGGGCAAAAGGTTTTGGATTTTTAGTCTTCATTCAATTTCTACATAGTACTTTTGCACGTTTAGCAAAATCGTCACACGTAACTCAGAATCAGCTAGCTAAAGACATCACAGGAGTTAATGAACACCTTGGTATCCCTCAGTAATTTACTCCAAAGCCACTAACCATTATCAGGTTCTTAGGCCTTTCTATCATTAGTCATGATAAGCCCACTTTCATAAGAGACTTGAGGCTGGGGGGGACGGGGTAGAGGACAATGGGACTGACAAAACATCCCATATCTAACCAAGGCCTGAAGTAAACAAGAAAAGGGGAAGGAAGCAGCAAATCGCCCTTTGCGAAAAGGAAGTTTGAAGGAAAAAAGGAGACTGGCCCAAAGCTCGGCTACAAAGGAAAAGTAGGTGGCACACCGACTAAGCCTTCTACGGTGTCTGACATGTAAAGAATGAAAAACAACGGAGGAGGCGAATTCTCAAGCGATCTCAATTCTCGGGTCACTGACAGTAAACAAACCGACCATGAATTGCCTTAGACAACAGAATGCACCGTGCCATAATGAAATAGTAATAGAATTCCAGCTGATATTATTATTATTATTAATTATAATTATTGTTATGTTCATGAATTTCAAGACCCAGCGGAACAGAAACCCCAGCATGAACAAATTATCATTATTATTATTATTATTATTTTTATTATTATTATTATTATTATTAAACAACCAGAAAGAAGTCAGGAAAATTAACTAAAATGACCTTAATTCGTATTGCCTAATTTTCTCCTCCTAAAAGATTTCGGAATAGAATCAAATATCCAGGAGCCTCGAAGGAGAATCTTCATCATCATTCCAGACTTCTCAAATTACTTTGGCTTTTTGTGAATATTCGAACTAGACGATAAATGACAAAACATGCAGCTTTCGAACTGAACGAAAAGTCAGCAATCAGTAATGCCCTAAAACGAAAATAATGCAGCATCTGCAAAATTTTCGAAACTGAGATATGCCAGAGTTGAAGAGAAAGAAAGGGAAAAAATGGATAAGTATCAAGACCTGAAAATAGAAATAAGAAGGATATGGGATATGCCAGTGGAAATTGTACCCATAATCATAGGAACACTTGGCACGATCCCAAGATCCCTGAAAAGGAATCTGGAGAAACTAGAGGCTGAGTAGCTCCAGACTCATGCAGAAGAGCGTGATCCTAGAAACGGCGCACATACTAAGAAGATGGATGGATGGACTCCTAAGGAGGAACCCCACACTATAAATACCACCCACTCGAATTGGAGGACTGTGATAAACCTTAAAAAATAAATTAATAAATAATAATAATAATAATAATAATAATAATAATAATAATAATAATATAATAATAATAATAATAATGACTATAAACTATTTAAACAGACTGAGTGATCCTCTCAACGCGTCAAAGAGCGACCTGACAACTAACAAAGTAGGCTTGTTTCTTTTCCCAGAAAGCAATTTAATGAATGAGACTCAAGTCATTTGACAAGAAGGTTTCTCAGAAAACGACGAGAATAAATTCGCAAAGGATTCCAGGATCTTATGAACGAGACCATTCAATCATTACCTTTCTGAATCTCTTTGCAGTCACTCTACAAGTGTATCTGTATTTACGCTTTGCTCAAGTAAGCAAACACAAGCTGGTTCGAGTAAATAAACATTGCAACAAGCGTTGTCTGGCAACTTGTGGCATCTTGTTCCAAAATATGCCCGAAGTAGACCGTTTGTTTTTGTCGTGAAGTGGAAACATTGAATTAGTTTACGTTCAAGCGTGGTCAATTTCGTACTAACACTGGCTACCTGGTCAGAAAATAGATGTTTGTGTGATGGTCTTGGTAATTGAAAACACACCCATTAATTTTTTTTAATTATAGCAATTTCTTTTTCCATTAAATTTAAGGAATAATTACCATAAGGAGGTCTTGTGTCAACACAGGCTCTTATTATTAATCTGAATACATGATCTAACGTTAAATACAAATGCCTTACACTGTACATAGAACTAAGATCATTCAGGAACCATGGCGTTACTTTCAGCCAGATCTACTCGCATCATAATAACAACAACGGCAGCAATAATAATAATAATAATAATAATAATAATAATAATAATAATAATAATAATAATAATAATAATAAATTATGAATCTTCACTCCGCTTTCTACACCTGATTTTGACAAAATTGCCGCAAGCACAAGAACACTTCGATTTCTTGCAAGCTTCAGGGCACTGATTTCTGGGGTGAGGTTGCTAGCCTCGCGCCCATGTCCCCTCAGATGGTCACAAGGATTGTGTGTTCCAACGCTTTGGTTTTCATTAGTGGCGGCCATCAATCTAAGCACCGACCAAACCTACTGTTGTTTAATCCCACTGATCAACTTTCAAGAGATCAGCGGAGTACAACAAGTCACTTCAATAAACTCACTAGTGGTCACACATATAATATATATATATATATATATATATATATATATATATATATATATATATATTATATATATGGAAAGTCAATTATAAGAAAGTAATTCTTATTTTCATTTTCAAATTTAATACTCACATTTTAAAACAAAAAATTGCTGCCCATAGAAGACTGGTTTCAGAATGCTGCGAGTTTTAAAGCATTGATTTCAGGGGTGAGGTTGCTAGGTTAATGCCCATGTTCCCACAGATAATCGTGAGAGCTTATGTTCCAATGTTTTGGCTTCCATCCCTGGTCACCCATCCAAGTATTGACGATACCTACTGTCATATATATATATATATATATATATATAGATATATATATATTTATATATATATATGTATAGATATATAGATCTATAATATATATATATATATATATATATAGTATATAAATATACAGACATGACAGTAGGTATTGTCAATACTTGGATGGGTGACCAAGAATGGAAGCCAAACCATTGGACCATAAGCTCTCAAGATTATCAATGGGGAACATGGGCATCGGTCTAGCAACCTCACTCCTGAAATCAATGCTTTAAAACTCGCAGCATTCTGAAGTAGTCTTGTTTTAAAGTGTGAATATTAAACCTGAAAATTAAAATAAAAAATTACTTTCTTATAATTGACTTTCCATATATTTTTATTTTTCTCTCTTCCTGTTATAATGACTTTTAAAGCAAACGTAAAATGAATGAAACAACCGAGACTATTCTACCACAGCAGAAAGAAGACTTCGGAGACAGACAGACAGACAGTCAGACAGACAGACAGAACCCCAATAGCTATTTGCAAAACAGCAGGAAGCGCCAGAGGAAGCAATCTCTCATGGTTCACAACACAAACTTAAGTCTTTAAACCGCTGAAATGTCCCCGTCAAAAGCGTACGTGTGTACTTCCACTACCAAACTACCCACTAGGTACAATGTCCCCCTCCGTTGCCCCCCACACTCCCTACCATATTTATAGCCCTACCCTCCCACCCCCTTTCTCCTCTACTTCTCTCTCATACACCCATTGTCGACAATTGGGGGATGTCAGCGACCAGATTAGCGTCAAAAGCGACACCCGGGTCAGTAGATACGGACAAATATCTTGTCAAGGCGTAATGCGACTATGACATAATCGCGCGTTCGGCCGCTTTGAGCCCACGACCTCGACTTAGGACTGGGGCTATTTTCCTCGAATTTCTTCATAATGCCTCATTTTGTGGATATTACGGGGCTTGGTGGGAGTACCTCGACCGCGGAACATTCTTTTTTTTTTTCTTCTTCTTTTTTATGATTCAGAAGACCGAGGGAGAGAGAGAGGGGGGGGGGGAGAGATTTGGTGAAGAAAAGATGGAGAGAGAGAGAGAGAGAGAGAGAAATAAAAGTAAAGGGAAAAAGAGCGAGAGTCTCGTGAAGTCTTTAGCAGTGACAGACCATCAAAAAGATATAAATAAGATATAAATCACTGACATTTAAAAGCCACAGTAGTAATAAGAATATATATATATTTTTTGCACAAGGTTAAAAATGACGAGGAGAGACTTTTGGATGCTGCTCCGTCTCTCCTCGTTATTTTTGACCTTGTGTGAAAAAAAATTCTTTAACACTACTGTAGCTTTTAATTATCGATACTATAGCCTCGTTACAGGGGTTCCTTATTTCACATAAAATATTTTTAACACAAATATGAGCACTTTTCCCACCCTGACGACTAAGTTTCCCAAATGACTCAGCGCGTATAAGAAAATATACAAAATTAATTATGTATTACATTTTTATCCAAAATTCCTGATTAAGCTACCTAGTATATCTCACATAAAAAGGTGGTTTAATATTATTGTTATTATTATTGTTATTTCAGTATATGAAACCGATTCATTGGAACAAGTACACACAGACCATTGACTTGAAATTCAAGCTTCCAAATAATGTTGGTTTCAACCTCCCACCGCAGACCCTACACTGCAGCAGTAACTGATCATGGCACTAAGCCAATGATTTTTCGTCGCCCTGGGGGAGGCGCGAAGCCGCGACATCTGAGCGGCATGCTACAACACTAGCAACCATATACCAGCGGACCGTCTGAGCTAAAAATCGTTGATTTTTCAACTCTAAAATACGGAATAAAGTAATTTCTTCACAAGAAACGCAACAAATTCAGATCACTTTTCATTTTAATATATACGTATGATTAACTGAAAACCATAAATATCTAAAATGTGCATTTTACGGCACCTACTCAAGTCAGTGAGGCTGATTTACGGTCAAACTCCAAGTAAACCTAATAAGAAGTGACGTCTAATATTATATATATATATATATATATATATCTATATTATATATATATATATATATTATATATATGTAATAGTGTGGCACAGTGTTGTTATTCCAAGGCAATAACTTAATATACTTAAGAAAAAAGGCACGAAACGGATAATAAGAAAAGAAAGAGGGATAAGAGAATGAAAATAATCAATTTTACGAAGGTATCGTTTTCTCGGACTCGACCCAAAACGATTAGGCGTTAGCCCACAGGCATCTGGTCTGCATCTCCCAGGCATCTTCGAGAAATTGGAATCCAACCCATTACGCCTCATCTCCGATGATTAAGTGATTCTCTGGCACGCCCGACATTTGTGACACTTCAAGCGTCGGAGAATTAATGTAAGGTGGACCTTTTCAAGAGCCTTCTGTTTAATATAACCAAGGGAAATTCAAGGCTTCCTTGTTTCAAAGGTGGTATCTGTGAAAATCTAAGCTCCACCCTTTCCAAAGATAGGCCTCTAGTATCGACGAATCAAAAGCCATGAGTGTTGGTCATAAGACAGCCCAAAAGGAGTATCAACGAATGACCTATGAGGTTACCAAGGGATACGCCCCTTAGAAGCCAGGACATGAAGAAGGAGGCGTATACAAATTCAAAGCCTACGAATTACTGTAGAAGACCTGACAGGAAGGCGGTCTTGTATAATGTTTGCAGCCACTAAGGCACAAGAAGTCTTTCAGAAAATGCCACACCCAGTCAAAATCCAAAAATCCAAAGGCGGGGCTAAGGAGATTTCAACTGAACAAAAAGGCGAGACAGAGAGAGAGAGCAAGCAGAAAAGGGAGCAGAGAAAAAAGGGGAACAGAGAAGCCAAGAGAGAGAACAACTGGGGAGCCTGAGGGGAGAGCTGCAGTGGCATGGCCGTGAAACAGAGAAAGACAGAAGAATCCCCAGAAAGAGATCAAGTGCAAAAGTGTGGTGTGCGAAGCAATCAAAGACAGTGAAAGTGACAATCAATACTCAGTAAATTTCCCTCGTGCCTATATACTCGTAATTGCAACAAGTGCCAATTAAGTTTTATCAGTCCAAGCCCAGTAACTCAGAAGGTGGAAAAACCTTGTAAGAACCCCTAACGAAGAATAAAACGTAATTTGTATGAATATATCAATTTCATTTCTCATCTAAAAGTAGAACCCTTCCTTTTAACGAATTCCAGATTAAGAACATTGAGCAAGAGAAGAAGAATTTATATAAGCCTAATTCCCCAAAGTACAGCCTCCACGGCACACGTTACCTTAGATCTGTGCAAAGAAAGTAAGTACCGTCACAGATTTATTGGTGGCAGAGCGGTGGGATACGATGAGATAAAGATTGATATAGTGACAAGATTAATTGATGTCGAGCGGTAAGGATAGGAAGAGACAAAAGAGACAGCAAAGAAATGGTGATTAGCGACGTGATACGAATACACGAATGACAGTTAAAGACAGCGGACGCGAAACAGAATCAAAAGTTTAGTGTCGGCATAAGAGATTTGAATCAAATTCACGCCACTCGAAATAGAAGGTTCTCCCCCAAAAAGACAGTACCAGTGCTTCCCCAAATTCAAAGACAGTTATCGAGTCGTAACAATAAAAGCGCTCCAAAAAAAAAAAAAAGCCACCCACACTTTGCGAAAGAAAAACTCCACTCCGAAGAACAGTAAAAGAACTTCCACTAGAAGAACAAGATATCGAAAGCGTAAAGAATATATCAAGAGGAAAGAAAACATAATCCCGAAAACGCATCAGTCAACGCAATCGAGAGAGAGAGAGAGAAGTCCCCTTCCCGCAGACGTAACAACGCATCATTCAACGCGCTGGTAGGCGAACGCAAGCTGTCAGACGTAAACCCGGGAGTCGAAGACGACGAAAGAAGTTAAGTCCAAAATAATATCCTCACACTTACATAACATTAAACTCTGTTAAAAGTAAATTACGCGATTAACATTTCAGTTAGACAATTTCTGGTATTTCAAGATTAAAAGATTTTCACTCTGAACTCTTTTTTGGCAACGAAAACTCTACGATATTTCATTTTACTAATTATAACTAATCAGCTACTAAGACCTTTTCCCGAACATTTGTATTTACTAACCAATAACTTTAAATTTTAATTTCTAATTTTGATTGTGTCATTTTATGTTATTTTTTGTGATTTTGGTTGTTTTGCGATTTCTTGTACTTTGTTTTGTTTTTTTTGTTTTAGTATTTGCTTTTACTTTTATTCGTTACGTCGAATGAATGTTTACTTGTTTTTATTTTGTTTGTTTAGGATAACAAGGGTAATTCACGGGAGGTCTCTCGTTAGCGTACACTTTACGGTCAGTTCAGTATCGTTTTACCAGTACTGTTAAGAGGGTTTTTGTTGTTGTTTAAGAATCGCTTACCGATAACGTAAGACTTTGAGAATATTTCTGGGGAAAATTCTTTTATTTTTTTGGTGATCGAATACTTTAGTAAAAACAGTTTATTGTTATTATCATTTTCTTTTGGGGTATTACGGTCATAACTTTGATACTTTTAATGATACTCAGTACTTAAGAAAATTTCCATTAACGAGTCGATGGTCAAAGGGAGACCGACTCCTTATCAGAACGTAAGAACGCCTGTGCTCACGAGAAGTCAAACAGGAAATTAACCATGCCGGAAGGTACACAGTCCGCGAATTCGAACGCAGCAGTAATGGGAACACATAAGGGACATGTGATTAATCACATAGCTAAATTTTGCGGAAGAAAGGATGGTCAGTTAGCTTGTAACTTAGAAAACTGGATAGAGCAGGTGGAGACACGCCTAGATAGCATAACGGGGACAGATAGAGAAAAGCTTATTGAAGCCAAGAGTTATCTTGATTGGAAGCCGGAGGAGACTTAGAACGGTACGTCCACTCCGAGACTTACCGAGATCTTAAGATTGGGAAGGAAGAATTGAAAACGGTATTTTAGGAAGGTCTATTCCACAGTGGTGAAAGAGATCCAGTTACTAGTTTGGCAAGGATAGTGCGTCAATTTAAGTTAGACGAAAGACGTTACCAAGAGGTTTAGCTCTCAGTTGTATAACAATATGAATGAATGGGGTAACTTCATGGAATCCACAGGTTGGATAGGAGGTAGAAGGAGGCAAGCAAAAAATGCTAATGAGTCATGTTAAAAAAATATTTAGACTAGCAATAATGATTGGAAGCCTGCCAACAGAAGTCATTGCAAGGATGACCCGTAAGTGGGAGACATCCGATGATGTAGCAGAGATTGAAGAGGAGGAAACAAAAATCCTAGGTAGAAGACCTGAAGGGAATACTATATACAGACCTTTAGTCGCTATAGGACAACAGGAAAGAGGTCCAAATAGATCTAGGACACCATCTAGAAATCAGAATAAGATGCCAGGTAAATCTTCTCAAGGAGGATTTTCGACAGTCACATGTTATAACTGTCAGAAGAGAGGACATTATGCCAGTGACTGCCGAGGGACAGCCTTCTGTCCTTTCCATAAGAGAACAGGACATAGTGCTCGAGAATGCAGAAATAAATTTGTTTCAGCTCCTAGAGGTAGATCTCAGTCGAGAGGCAGAAGTAGACACAATAGTCAATCTCCCCCAGTTAGAGGAAATAGAGATTCAACCCCAAATAGATATGCTAATCAAACAGCAAGTATGGGTATCAATCAGTTTCAGTCAATGTCAGACGACGCAATGGGAAATTTTCTGCTTACTGGTACAATGAATCTTCCTCTATAACAGAGAGAACGTCCGGAATGTCAAGGCTAAGTCAAGCTACACAGGTTAGCAAAGTTGATGTAGGGAATGAATATAATTATAGACCCTTATTTCCCGCACATGTCGGTCTAGAGAAACCTATTGTTACATTCTTTGATACAGGTAGTCCTAAGAATATAATGTCAGAAAAGGTGTATCGGTTGTATTTTTCTCACTTAAGTTTGAATCCAGCGGTAGATTGTAGAATTACAGACGTCCAGGGGTAATGATATCCACGTAATTGGACAGTTAGATTTTCCATTTAGGCTAGGAAGAATTGCTCTAAGAGAAAATGTTCTGTTAGCCAGAGATATACAATTAGCTTTTTGCTCATTTGTTGATAGGTTATCCAACTATGGCTAGACAAGGTATAAGCATTGATGCCCCTAGAGAACAACTAGTGATTAAAAACGGTCGTGAGATTTCTAGAATACCAATATGCAAGCTAATTAAAAGAACCCAGACTGAAGAGAATCCCACGATGAAAGGTATTTTAAAGAAGGATAAGACGGAGGGAAGATATCCAGAATGCATCACGAGTTCACAACAGATCATTAACCTCTTAGAATCAAATCAATGCACTTATTTAAAGCTAGAGAGGGAATTAAGACTTAAACCAGGAGAAAGTACGTGGGTAGAATGTACAGTAAACCCAATTTTTGAAGGGAAGGAAATTCTCACGCTTACTGAAAAGTCGCAAGTAAACGGAATACATTATTCTTCTAGTTTACATGAAGTTAGACAGAGCAAAATAGCGTTACAGATTACGAATAACAGAGGAGGAAAGGTTAAATTAACACCAGGTAACAGAGATAGGCTTAGCAGAAGTATATCATCCAACCTATCCGAGTTGTAGAAAGGGAAACGGTAGCCGCGATCAGTAAAGGAAATGAAAATTACGCTCAGGACATAAAACTGAGAAGAGCTAAAATAGGATCTCATTTAAAGGACATTAAGGAAAACCATGTTAGAGAGGAATTCATAGACTTACTGTGCGAATATAATGATATAGTCGCTCTAGACGGCGACACCTTGGAATACACGCGAAATAACGCACAAGATAGACATTCCATCGAACACAAAGCCAATTTACATACCAGCCTATAGAGTAGCACATTCCCAGAAGGAGATCATTGAAAGAGAAGTACAAAGAATGAATAGGCAAGGAATAATAGAACCATCTAAATCCCCATGGTCCTTTCCACTTTTGCTAGTTCCTAAAAGGGACAAAACTTATAGAATAGTTGTGGATTTCAGAAAATTGAACCAAATTACTGAAAATGATCCTTATCCAATGCCGTCAATGCGAGATCTTATCGCCACTATAGGGTCCAAGAGATACTTCACCACAATAGATTTATTGCAGGGATTCTTGCAAATCCCTCTAGACGAAGAAAAGTAAACCTTTGACTGCTTTTTCCATACGTAAAACGGCAGATACCAGTATGTAAGAATGCCCTTTGGTCTAAAGTCAAGCCCGGTAACTTTTGTAAGATTAATGGATAAAATTTTGGGCGATTTACTAGGCAAGGACGTACACTGTTACATAGATGATTTGGTAATAGCAACAGACACTATAGAGGAACACATAGACTTAGTCAGAGAAGTCCTAAAGAGATTAAGAAAAGCCAACCTGAAGCTTAAACTGAAGAAGTGTAACTTCCTTAAAAGGAAAATAGACTACCTTGGTCATACACTAAGTGAAAAGGGCGTAGAAGTAAACGACTTAAAGATTAAGTCAATCAAGGAATATCCTACACCTCAGTGCAAGAAGGACGTAAAGTCATTCTTAGGTTTAGCAGGTTTTTACCGCAAGTTCATAGGGAACTTTGCAGTCGTATCAGCTCCACTAACTGAACTTTTAAAGGAACACGTCTCATTTATATGGACAGACAAGCAGCAAGAAGCATTCGATGAATTGAAAGAAAGATTAACACATCCCCCAGTACTTAGCTTCCCAGACTTCGGCAAAGAATTCTTTTTAGCCACGGACGCAAGCCACATTGGTATAGGAGCATGTTTAATGCAGAAACAAGATAATAAGTATAATGCGATAGCTTATTACAGTAGGAAATAAAGCCTTCAGAAGTGAACTACTCAGTAACAGACCTCGAGTCTCTAGTCTAAATAGACGCTTTAAAGCATTTCAAGATATATCATTTTTGGTTACAAGATAACCGTGTTCACGGATCATTCAGCTGCAGTAGAAATGCTAAAGAACCCTAATTTTTCTGGACGAAGAGCCCGTTGGTTCATGACAGCCCAAGATTATGATATAGAGGTGAAATATGTCCCTGGGAAGACGAATAAGGTAGCAGATGCATTATCAAGATATGTGTCAGAAGGTGATAGTATAAATATGATAAGTCAAGAAGAAGAAAAGAATGAAACAATGTGCAATGACGTAAATGTACTCACCATGCACTATACAGAGGAGCTTTCCCGGCAAAATTTCATAAAGGAACAAGAAAGAGATGAAGATATAAGAGAACTGTTCAAATACGTTAGAAACGAAAGAAAACACAGCCAACAAAGAATTAACGAACTAGGTAGGAAGGTTGGATGTCCCACAGATGCATTAACGGACATAGATGGCGTATTAATTTGGAGGTGTCACGAATATGACCCATTTGGTCAATTTTTAGGTGTACTGCACAAAAGATTAGTACCTAAGAGTCTAAGAGACAAGGTCATTGAGCTAATGCACGACGATGACATGAGAGCTCACCCAGGAAGGGATGAGACAATTAGATTAATCCAAAGAACTTTCCATTGGAAGGGAATTCACAAGGATGTTAGTAATTATGTGAAGAGCTGCAATACATGCAACAGCTACAAAGGAAGAACAGACAAGGAAGTACCACTAGGGAAATATCCTATCCCACAGACTCCTTTCGAAAGAGTATCTTTTATTGATCCTTATCACTAATCTCCATACCACGAGTAAAGGGAATAAGAATATACTAGTATGTATCGACGCGCTCACGAGATATACAGAGTTGGTACCACTAACTAGTAAAAGTGCCAAGGATTGTGCAATCGCTCTCTTTGATAAGATATTTTGCAGATATTCTGCCCCACAGCTCATTATTTCTGATAATGGGACCGAGTTCAACAACTCGTTAGTTCAAGAAATTTGTAACGCCTTTAAGGTAGAAAAGGTAGCGATACAGCCGTATCACCCAGCTAGCAATGGCTTGGTAGAAAGGAATAACAGAAAGGTTTTAGACGTATTACGTCACACAGTAGGACAGGATCCTGACTGGGACGTCAATTTACCTTTAGTCCAATTGTCATTAAATGCAAGGCATCATACGAGTATTCGTGCAACTCCCATAAAAGCTTTGATGGGATATGAACCCAGATTACCTATGCATGGCTGAATCAGCCAGTACAGCCAAATTACTCTGAAGATATCATGAAGATAAGAATCGGGAACTTTAAAGTAATCCACAAGCAATTGCACAAGAATTTAGAAGAAGCCCAGCAGAATATGATAGAGAAGCATCAAAAAGGATTAAGGCCTGTAGACTACAAGAAAGGGGATGAAGTCTATATTAAGAACGGAAGTAAGAAGTGTATTAATTATAAGTTAGCCACAAAATTCACAGGACCATACAATGGTCGTAGACGTACAAGAAACTAAGATAAAGGTTAAGAAAAATGAATAACCAAATGCCTTCCACATGCTGAATCATTAGAAGAAGAAGAATTTTGGATAAACAAGGACAAGGTCAAGAGAACCAAAGAAGTTGAAGAATCCGAAATGACAGAGACGTCAGAAGAAATTCCAGAAGAAGGAACTAGATATAACCTAAGAAATAGAAGAGTCACTTTTCAGTGAAACAGAAGAACAAACCCATTAATTCATCCAATTATTCCCATGTATTTATTTGATTTCTTTATTGCTAAGTTTACCTTCATCGGTCGACTTAGGAATAATCTTTTATTGTTACAATTCTTACTTTAATTAGTCGGTTTGTAGCAAGAATTTTGAGTTACGTGCACTAACTTCAAATTTATTTTGACTTGAAGGGAAATATTTGGGTATGTAAGAAACGATTCAATGCGCAGTATAAGAATTTAAGACGTATATTAAGTTTAACCGTTCCATAAGAACATTCTTAGAAGTAAAAGAATAAATAAGACGGGTTAAGATAGATATTAAGAGATTTTAAGATAAGAGAATTCGTTTCAGAAATGATTATGATTTTAAAGGGGTAATTAATATACTTACTTTGTTCAAATCCATTAGATGTTGATTGATAATAACTTACTAATAAGATATTAATCGATGAAGACTCATTAACAAGATAGTAGTTGTTGAAAACTTACTAACAATATATGGATTGGTGAAAACTAACTAATTGTTGTCACAGTAGAAGAAACCTACAAGTATTAACCACTAACCGGTTCCTTTAACCGAGTTGCCAATTTTGTTTTAGTATCAAGCAGTGAAGTTATATTGTTTAATGTACAAGGTTACTCAGAAATTACAGTAAGAATGTCCAATGAAATTTTGCATAAACACAATACACACTCTCAGTAGGAAGTCAATGGACACACTTGTTATTGCATACAAATACCAAGGAAGGATTTTCTCCAAGGACTTGTCACCAAGTAGCAGGTCGCAGCCAACAAGAAGCCATCAAGTGTCGTCAACGAAGAACGAAGTTTATTTTCCATAAAGAAAGACGATATCCACCTAGATAGAATAGGACTGAGGACTGAACCAATCACGTACTGTAAACTTGGATAGTTACCATTATTTTTTGCTTCTACCATGCATTTATATAACTTATGACTTAAGGGCTTATGTATGTTTAACTTTCAGTTTTTCTTATTTTTTGGGTGATTTAGTTTTGTTTGCATTCAGTTTCACGTTTCTAATGTGATTTACTCATATTTGAATTCAGTTTGATGATTCTTTTAATATTACTTAATCAAGTACTTGTTCATATTCATATTCAGTTTTTATGTTTCTCTGAATGTTACTTACTCAAGAATTTACTCATGTTTACATTCAATTTGATTGTTGCCCTTAATGTTACTTAATCAAGGATTTGCTCATGTTTACATTCACTTTTGATGTTTTGAGTTAAAAGTTTCAATATGATTTCCAAGAAGCATAAGTTAGGAGTCCTCCTGTAGGTATAATATTTGCTTCAGCTTAGATAAACGCTGTCGGAGTCAGCGAGGTAGCGGGCCGAGACTGTAATAGTGTGGCACAGTGTTGTTATTCCAAAGGCAATAACTTAATAATACTTAAAAAGCGGCACGAAAACGGATAATAAGAAAGAAAGAGGGATAAGAGAATGAAAATAATCAATTTTACGAAGGTATCGTTTTCTCGGACTCGACCCAAAACGATTAGGCGTAGCCCACAGGCCATCTGGTCCTGCATCTCCCAGGCATCTTCGAGAATTGGAATCCAACCCATTACGCCTCATCTCCGATGATTAAGTGATTCTCTGGCACGCCCGACATTTGTGACACTTCAAGCGTCGGAGAATTAATGTAAGGTGGACCTTTTCAAGAGCCTTCTGTTTAATATAACCAAGGGAAATTCAAGGCTTCCTTGTTTCAAAGGTGGATCATGTGAAAATCTAAGCTCCACCCTTTCCAAAGATAGGCCTCTAGTATCGACGAATCAAAAGCCATGAGTGTTGGTCATAAGACAGCCCAAAAGGAGTATCAACGAATGACCTATTGAGGTTTACCAAGGGATACGCCCCCTTAGAAGCCAGGGACATGAAGAAGGAGGCGTATACAAATTCAAAGCCTACGAATTACTGTAGAAGACCTGACAGGAAGGCGGTCTTGTATAATGTTTGCAGCCACTAAGGCACAAGAAGTCTTTAGAAAATGCCACACCCAGTCAAAATCCAAAATCCAAAGGCGGGGCTAAGGAGATTTCAACTGAACAAAAGGCGAGACAGAGAGAGAGAGCAAGGAGAAAAGGGGAGCAGAGAAAAAGGGGAACAAGAGCCAAGAGAGAGAACAACTGGGGAGCCTGAGGGGAGAGCTGCAGTGGCATGGCCGTGAAACAGAGAAAGACAGAAGAATCCCCAGAAGAAGATCAAGTGCAAAAGTGTGGTGTGCGAAGCAATCAAAGACAGTGAAAGTGACAATCAATACGCGTAAATTTCCCTCGTGCCTATATACTCGTAATTGCAACAAGTGCCAATTAAGTTTATCAGTCCAAGCCCAGTAACTCAGAAGGTGGAAAAACCTTGTAAGAACACCCCTAACGAAGAATAAAAACGTAATTTGTATGGAAATATATCAATTTCATTTCTCATCTAAAAGTAGAACCCTTCCTTTTAACGAATTCCAGATTAAGAACATTGAGCAAGGAAGAAGAATTTATATAAGCCTAATTCCCCAAGTACAGCCTCCACGGCACACGTTACCTTAGATCTGTGCAAAGAAAGTAAGTGCCGTCACATATATATATATATTATATTATATAAAAATATATATATATATATTATATATATATATATATTTTAGACGTCACTTCTTAGTTTTTACTTGGAGTTTGACCGTAAATCAGACTCTCCGACTTGAGTAAGCGCTGTAAAATGCACATTGTTAGATATTTATTGGTGGTTTTCAATTAATAGTACGTATATATTGAAAATGAACAGTTATTTGAATTTGTTGCGTTTCTTGTGAAGAAATGACATTTATAATATATATATATATATATATATATATATATATATATATCTATATATATATATAGATAGATAGATATATATATAAGTATATAATATATATATTATATATAAAGACTTTATATCATATATACTACTACTACTATAACTACTACTACTATGACTATTATTTTTACTACCAAAGGAATTAACATGATAATAATCTACTAAAACATGCAATGGCACCTAAGCCGCATATTTAAAGCGTTCCTCTTCAGTTTCTTTAGAATTTAAAAAAAAAAAAATTTAAAAAAAATTATCATCTTTAATTAATTATTAATTATTAATTAGGAGGACGAGGGGGAGGAAAAGCGGTAGAAGCAGTAAATGTATTAAAAAATGTTGTACCTATTAATACAGAAATTGTCCATAAAAAAAACTTACAACAGAGACAATCAGAATTCTCACACACCCACCGAGTTAAAGTTTATGAGAACGATGATAAAAAAAAAAAAAAACAAAAAAAAAAAAACTTTGTTGACGTTTATGCTCCTTTAAGGATGGTACCAAACCAGGAAATACCAGGAAAGAGTTCTTAACGACAATTATACAGTGGGTTTCACAATTAAAAAAATATTTGCGTTACTTAAATAAAATTTTATAAGAGAAATGGTGTTTTCTGATGTTTTCCACCAGTCTCCATCATTCGTCAGACATTGTAATAAAAGCATAAATCTCTCAAAATAAATATAAATCTATCAAAAATAACAAATACGAAAAACTATATTTGTTGTATAATGTTTAAAATGATAATGCTGAGTTTGTTTTCCTGGGACACAAGACCCGTGCAGGCAAAAACGCGCGAATTCGTTCTGATTGCCATGACAACCGCGTCATTGTTATTTTATTAACATTTGCTTGGCTGTTTTCAATTCAAACGTCACTCTAATTTTTCCCGGAATGAAAACTCAATTTTAAACCTATTTTACATGCATAAATTGACCTACCAACCATGAAATTGATCGATCCTTTTTGTACCTATCGATGCATAAACGCATTTGTTCAGCACTGAACGCTACCATTCTAAATTGTTCACACCCCTTCCCCTGGTCGGAAAATCGTCGCAGCGAACGCCGCTTGTCAACAAAACCAATTCGTTCCGTCGCTGGGAGTGATAGGGTTAGCGTACGAACGCCGAAGCCCGAAATAGAAAAAAATGGAGGTAAACAGCGATTATGAAGGATTATAAATGTAGCAGTGTTTCCAAAGCGCGCCTGGCTTTTGTAAGCAGTGAGGGAGAGAGAATGATCTCTAAAGAGGCGCACACGAACAGAAGCACTATTTTATATATATATATATATATATATATATATATATATATATATTATATATATCTATATATATATATATAGTATATATATATTATATATATATATATATATATATGACAAATATATATATATATATATATCTATATATTATATATATATATATATATATATATAACTATATATATATATATATATATATATATATGAACCATATAATATATATATATATATATATATATATATATGAGGAGAGAGAGAGAGAGAGAGAGAGAGAGAGAGCCGGGTTTAAGAGAGGCTTAGCTAATGGGATTACTCTCAAAGCATGCCTCAGAGAGGCCGACTACATCCCCCTCCCGCCACCTTACGTCGGTCAGGATGATTTGCCCATATTATGATGACATTAGCGGTTGTCACGGAGGAGGCACAAGTCAACAATGGCAAACCAAATCGACCTCTGGGGCGTAGGGGAGGCGGTCGAGGTACAGGAGGAGGGAGGTGTGGGAAGAGGACGGCACCTTGACGGGATATAGGACTCTAGGATTTCTGGCAGGAGGCTTATGCCAACGGGGTATAGGGCCTAGGTGGACGTTTGATGTCTTGGATGTGGGGTATGATGAGTTGGGATGAAGGGGTACCATGCTCTCGGGGTATGGGTGGGGTCTGACCACGGGGAGGGGTATAGTAGGTTCCTCCACAGCTTTAACGAGGTATGTTTTTGTCCCTATCCGTCATGCGTCGGGACGTTTTTTTTTTCTTTTGTGAGTGCGTATGTGCGTTTTTGTTGGAGCGATTCTTGTACTCTTTGTCGCCTCTCTGTTGATCGAATTCGCAGATAAAGACTTGTTTTTTTATAACACCTCGCAAGATGATAAGCAATCATTCCTTGCTCACTTTTTCAATCTTTTGCCTTAATTGGGTAGTTGCTGATGGGCATTTACAGACGTTTCCCTTAATGGTTTGTAATTACGATTTATTTTATAACGGTCTTCATAGGATATTATGAAGTGATACTAAAATCTCCTTTTAAAATTAAGGTACTGGAATCATGTTCATAAAAAAAAAACTATATTTTGCAATACGTTTTGGAATAATAATAAATTTTATCACAGTCTTCAGAAACATGGGATGGTCTAATGCAGTTTTCTAGAGTCATAAACTTGAAATATAGTCTCCCACTGTTTTGAATAGTTTGACAAATATAAGACAATTGCCAAAATGTTATTTGTTTTATTTCTACAATTAGACAATTTCATGAATTTTAGAAGTTCCTAAGAACATCCAATATTTTGTCTCGACTCTAATATTTTCATATCTATAAAGTATGTTTTAATCGTTCACATAACTGGTATGTATTTTATCATACTCTTTCTTATTTTTTCTTTAAATGACAGAATACTTTACAAGGTTCTTAAACTCACTCAATCTGAGATGTGGTGCCTCCTACACTCAACTAGCTGGAAACCATAGGAAGCTAGCTTGAATGTTCACGTATCGTTTCCAAATATAGTAGTCTTTTAACGGTAAACTTTGCAGTAGATTACAAATTAATAAAGAATGAACTCTACCTTTGATATAACACCCACCCAAAGGGAATTATGGTTAAATGCATCTGTCAAGACTAGAGTACAAAGCTATCCCTTTCATGTTGGGAATTAAGAAAAGCGTGATTTACTGTGTGCGGCCGTCAAAACACCTAGTATGTACTCTCTCACTCTCTCTCTCTCTCTCTCTCTCTCTCTCCTCGTCGAATCTCTCTCTCTCTCTCTCTCTATATATATATATAATATATAATATATATTATATATATATATATTATATATATGATATATTTATGTGTGTGTGT
Organism: Macrobrachium nipponense; assembly: GCF_015104395.2. Classification (NCBI taxonomy): domain Eukaryota; kingdom Metazoa; phylum Arthropoda; class Malacostraca; order Decapoda; family Palaemonidae; genus Macrobrachium; species Macrobrachium nipponense. The sequence continues at coordinate 49,508,157 of NC_087202.1, read as the reverse complement.
GTGTGTGTGTGTGTGTGTGTGTGTGTGTGGTAGGGACAGATTTGACATGCATGCCTGTTTCCTTAGACCATGTTATTGCTTCAGAAATATCGCGTTTCCCTATCAACTTAACTTTTCGTTATGATGTTAGGCTGTCTTTGGCTCCCTGTGGATGTTCTAGGGGTGAGGGGGGGGGGAGCGGTGTTCACGTGCTAGTGATATCTAGTAATCCTTCATCAGTTAATCATGCAGTTCATCAGCGTCGCTGATCAGACGACCAATTTCCTTAACAGAATCATTACTGATTACTGGATGAGGAAAAAAAATACATGATCACAATGCAGCATGTCCTCGTAGGAAGGTAGTGCCGTCAGTGCACCTCATGCGGTGCACTGTAAGCATTACTCAAGTTTCTTTGCAACGTCCCTCCGGCCCCTAGCTGCAACCCCTTTCGTTCCTTTCTTCCATCTTCCTTTCCAGCATCTCCTAACAATTGATTCATAGTGCAACTGCTGCTTTGAAGTTTTCCTCCTGTTCCACCTTTTAAACCTTTTCACTCCATATATCCCTTTCAGAACTGAATGACCTCATAGGCCCCTGTGCCTGCCCTTTGGCCTAAGTTTTATATTCAATTCAATTTAATACAACGCAGCGTAGAACTTAGGACAGCTGAGTGACCCCACACCAAAAAAAAAAAAAAAAAAAGACAAGAAAAAAGTATCCGAACGAACGAATAATAAAATAAGAGGTAACAGAACGAACGAATGAACACAATATAACAAATATAATAAACAGCAACAACAACACTAGAGAAACAGAAAACAAGAACACGGGACGACAGAACAGAACACCAAGTATAAATTCATCACTGCTTCCGTGATTCCCGATTCCCAAAGTCCTCAGACTTTCAAAATTCAGCCTTATTTGCTAATCCGCAATATTCCCACCCTTTCTCTCTCTCTCTCTCTCTCTCTCTCTCTCTCTCTCTCTCTTTCTCTCTCTCTCTCTGTCAGGACTTGGAGAGATGAGCCTTTGTGTTAAATGTAAACAAATTGAACTCTTCAAATTTACCGACAACAGCCGTTTTCCATTGACTTAAGAGGCATTTTACAACAGTAAAGTTGTACAAAAAGGCTGATGGTATTATTATTATTATTATTATTATTATTATTATTATTATTATTATTATTATTATTATTATTTATTATTATTATTATTATTATTATTATTATTATTATTATTATTTGTTAAAATAATCCATAAATATACATTAAAATATATTTCTATGTAAAAATAAAACAAAGACTTTCGAACACCTGAACGGTGTTCCTCATCAGTGTAACGTTAAATTGTAAATCATTTAAATTTTAACGTTACACTGATGAAGAACACCGTTCAGGTGTTTGAAAGTCTTTGTTTTATTTTTACGTAGAAATCTATTTTACTATATATTTGTGGATTTTGTAACAATTTGTTTTCACGTGACTGTGAATTTCATAACAATTATTATTATTATTATTATTATTATTATTATTATTATTATTATTATTATTATTATTATTATTATTATATTACTGAAAATTCTGGGAATCCCCAGTAGCAACGCTGCCCCATATATTCTTGGTACTATAAACATAATGTACTACTATTACTACTACTATTATTATTATCATTATTAGTATAATTATTATTGAAGTCATTTATAAAACAGTCATCAGACAGTATCTCATCACAGAAAATGCATCTGTGTATATCTATAATACTGGTAGAAACGGTAATAAAAAAGTTATGGAAATCATAATAATAAAAAAAAAACTCTCACCGCAATATGCGGTCTTCGCATATTTCGGAATACTTATGAACGAAGATATAATGAAAAGGAACGCAAACGGTTTTTTCTCTATTCATTTACTCCCACGTATCTTATAATCGGAATTGATCTTGACGAATAAGGAGATGCAAGAAATAGGATAGAAAAGTCTCTATATGACTCGCTTTCCTCTCTCTCTCTCTCTCTCTCTCTCTCTCTCAACGCTTCATTTGTTTCCCCTCGTTCTGAAAGCCTTCCCCTCTCCTTCCCCGGCGCGTGACTGTCGATGACTACTTCCCCTTAATATTTCTAACCCCTTTCACTTCCTTTCAGCGAGAATCCTTTTTCCACCCTCTTCTCTCAGCTGAAACCCTCCTTTTCTTCCTCCCTTTAAGCGTGACGCACGACGACTGAACAAGGCGTTGTAACGGCTCCTCGGCTGTCCGATCCGGTGTGTTAGTTTTGACAAAATGGCGCGTTCCTCCCCTCCTCCTCCTCTTGCCCCCTCTTCCCGTCCGTCCCCCTCTTGTAAATCCGCTCAGCCAGCGGTGTCCCGTAGTGTACGCCAGTATGGGGTTTAAAAGTGTACTGCAAGAGGTTTTCGGGGAGGGTAGCTACACCTTTCTGCTCCTCGGGACTATTTACCCCATCCATGAGTAAGCTGCCTTTTCTCAAGTGAACTTCCAACATTCATACCCTATTAAGTCTGACAATCTTCTCCCTTTTGCGTCGAAGGAATTTACAGTTTGCTTTCTTTTTTTATTATTATTATTATTTTTTTTTTTTTTGCAAGTCTGAGAAGGTGGTTGTTATAAGTACTTTCCTTTCTCTTACTTCCAAATCTTTTCTCTTGTTACAATAAATCAATTAATGAACCAACTTTAGTTTTACATTCTGAATTTTGTAAGAAACGTCGTGAACTGAAAATAAAGAAAAATTAGAAACTGCGGCCTTAAAGTACCCTAGGCGTAACTAGTAATATCAATGGTGCATTTATCCTTAAGACAGGGTACAGAATTATGAAAAACGAACAGTGCGAGAGGGTTGCACAAAACGATTTGGAGGTCAAATTCAAATCCTCCCAAATTAAGATTTCTGTAGTAAGAAACGATCTACTTTTATGTTAGTGACCATAAATCTTGGAACAGTAATTCCAGTGTAGTTACAAAGTCTGGCCTTTGAGATCAAAACTTTGAAAAGAACTCGGAGTATCCAGTTAAATAAAAAAAAAATAATAAATCAGTAAAAAAAAAAAGGCGCAGGATGCACCCAGCTGAATTCTGCAAGGATGCATGCAAGAGAGCAAAGCACATTTCATACGAAAGGGATAAATCGCTTGAGTTCGCTGTAGCCCCCCTATGACCTATTTGACTGCGACATTATTCGTCTTATGCCTCACCTTTCCAGGGACCTGTGGATCGAGAAAACTCGCGATTCCATTTACATTATTCAAAGATCCTTTACATCATTTGATTTGCAGAGTATTTGGAATTAGTAGACTGACTTCACGCGTTCTCAAATGTCCCTGGCATTAAACGTCAAAGGAGATCGTTAGATGCTTCATAATTTGATCGATGGACGCTACTCCTTCGATGCGATTTCCAAATGAATCTTCGGTATATAACAGCTAAATTTAAATGCGATTGCTCCTCGATTCGTACGTCCAGCAAGTAGCCTGACTACATTTTCTATGACGTATATACCAAAGTGAGCTTTGGTCAAGAGAAGCACAAATGAGACTTCATTGGGATTCGCATAAAAAAAAGCCTATTCGGAAATGGAACCTGAATCCTTTCATTGATGAGGCAAAACATTACTTATATTACCTACCAAGCGCTTTAAACATCATGTCTCCACACCTTCCACGACCACTTGCAGAAGTTATACACGAAACTGAATGTCAATGTCTATCTTTTTTTTTTTTTTTTTTTTTTTTTTTTTTTGTTTTTTTTTTTTTTTTTTTTTTTTTTTTTTGCTCAAGCAAATGTCCTGGGTAAAGATGCAAAACCTTCATAGATATCTTTAGGAAAAAGCTTCAAAAGTCTCAACTAAACAAACATTTGTAGATGTTAATTCAAGTAACCCTGTACGATCCCTTGAACAGCCTCTGAAGTCCTCTATCCAACAAACTCCCGCAAGACGTAGCAGACGTAGGAACAGTAGAAGGTAGAGAAGAAAAATGGGAAGGAAAAGAATGAGAAAAAAAAAATAATATGAAAAGGGGTAGATGAACGAGAACAAAAAACGCACATGGCCATAAATGTAAAAGCCATGAAAATACCTGAAAGATATTATATAAATATGTAGAAATATCGGCGGGGCCTCCCCACAAAACACTTCAGTTTCACTCCTCTCAGCCATGGTCATTCATGCAAGCGCTGAGAATCAATTTCAACAGCAAGATGGCAACTGGAAGCCAAGCGAATGGAGCAATGGATGTTAACACAGATGATGGAAGAATGGAAGCAGCCTATTTGCAGTGGCTCAAGACGAGCTGTTTGAGTAGTGTGTGAGAATTAAGCAGATTTAAAGAAACGTGGAGATCTGCTGAATGAAGAAGTGGCAAAGTGTTGGCATGATTGAAAGGATAAATCGTAGTCTTTTAAAAAAAATAGTTTGGTTACACAGAAAGAATGGAGCGCAAAAGGTTCTTTAATTAAAAAAAAAAGTTTATATCGGGAGGGAGGAGGAGAAAAATAAAGGTCTTCATATTGCGAAACAAGGCATAGAGAGGTGTCCAACATGATGTTAATGAGCCACATATGTAGGAGTTGTAAAATATGTGGGAGTTGTAAACGTTTTCAGAAATGAGGTCAGCTACGATTCAGCCTTTTTTAAGGACAGTCCTCCCATTAGGGAAAACGGCTTAATGTTAATTCACACACATATATATGTACATATATACATAGATTACTTACACAAATATGTATATATACATACAGATTACATACACGCACATTTATATATACATACACACATATATATATATGTGTGTATATATATATATATATATATATATATATATAATATATATATATATATATATATACATACATACACTCGAAGAACATTTGCAACTGGAACATCAAGAGGCGCTCCTAAAAATACCCGAGCGCTGAGATTATGTAAGCCGAAGACAGCGAGAGCTAAAAAAAAAAAATCAACAAACCCAACAATCGTGAACGCGTGTCAAATCACTTGACTCCGAATCGAGGGGAAGAAGAAACCACCTCTGTTCGGACTGACGAATTGATAAGAAGAAGAAGAAGAAGAAGAGATGAAGAGGAGGTTGACGGCACTTGTAGCAACAAACTAGGAACTGTTCCTTGAGAGAGAGAGAGAGAGAGAGAGAGAGAGAGAGAGAGAGAGAGAGAGAGCCGCAATCACATAAGCATCATTGGTACTGTAATCCCTTAAAAATCTCCAGAGCAGAAACAGGCAGAAGACAAATCATCAGAAACAATGATTATCTTTATGGATGCTAAAACTCCAAGCAGAGAGAGAGAGAGAGAGAGAGAGAGAGAGAGAGAGAGAGAGAGAGAGATGAGAAAGGGGGGGGACTGGTAAAGATTATTACAAACCACCACCACCAATCAGAATCAGAATCATCATCATCATCATCATCATAATGATCATCTCATCAGCATCATCATCAGCATCCCACCAGACAACTCCGAATCCGCAGAGCCACCCAACGCATTCACAGAAAGACGGTCGTATATCTTAGCGGAGCATCTAATGACCGTCATCGCCTGAAGATTGGCATAATACCCATTTCCTCGTGAATAAACAGTTGCCCAGAACTGCGGGGCCCCAGGGGTAGTAGCAGCCCCGAGAAAAGAAGGACCTTACTTATCTCGATGATGGGAGACCCATTAAGAGAGACGAGGAATAAATTCAAGAGTGCTTCAGGGACTTCACCCGCTGACAAATGGAGCAGATATCACGAAATGTCACGGCCGTTGGAGGCGCCCTCCGCAGAAGGCGTCAGTGGGTGCGTCTTCGTGAGGACGTTCATTTCCCCAACAACAAACTCGAAACGAGAAAGACATATCCGAGTGTAAACAACAATCAGTCTCTAGCTTCTACTTTCTCGGGGCCGTTTATAAGTACTCATTCAGGCACAAAAAAAAAAAAAAAAAAAAAAAAAAAAAAAACGCGACAGGGATATCCGATATGAAAAGGCAACTGTATAATATAACTGCGATGTATGCTAACTTGAATTCTTTTTAAGTACTCTGTCATCAAGGAAAACTCTCAAGTGTCACAAATACATCCGGCCATACAGAAATGCCATGCAAACAGGCTACGTCAGCTACCTAACTGGCTTTTTAAACAGCCACTTACTATGGAAGCAAACTCGAAGGGCGGGAGAGAAAAATCTGTTAAGTATTTCATCTTAGGATACGGTTACTTACGTAGTGATGTTGAGAAGACTCCTTGGACTCGTCATATATGCAGTTCACGATAAATTCCTTAATGGCATCTCGCAGAAAGACCAATCTGAGGAATCCTCATTCAAAGAACAAATCGGAGAACGTGAATGGAATCATTAAAAAACATCAGAGTGAAGATGGTGACGATGAAAAGCTAGGAATAGAGAGGAGGAAACAAATCTCCTTCATAACAATTATATAGAACACGAGAGAAGAAACGCGTTCCAATCATACTTCTCACAATATTGAAACTGGTGAAAGAAGTTTTTAGTTACTATACACCACTTAAACACGACAATCGATAGGCAATCAAAGGGGAGATGAACGCGCTCAAGTTCGGAAGGAAATGAAGCATCATTCGAAGGATGATGCAAATGCAAGAGAAAAACGTTAAAAAAAATTACACGAGAAAGAAGACAGAGAGAGAGAGAGAGAGAGAGAGAGAGAAAAAAAAAGACTGCCAAAGGAGGAGACAAGACACCTCAGAGATACTACTGCAATCTCCTTCAGAGGCGCGATGGCCCACCCACCTCAACTGTCATCGAGGCCCTTGGACCTTTGATTCATGGTTGTCAGGACGAGGCGGCACAAGAAGGTAAACACACACTCTCAGGCAAGCTGCTATGTATGCACATGTATAAAAACACACGTGCGTACACAGATACATCCAGCTAAAGACGTTGAATATATATATATATATATATATATATTATATATATATATATATATATATATATATATATGTATGTGTGTGTGTGTATGTGTGGTGGTGGTGTGTTGTGTGTGTGTGATATATGTATGGTATTGTATAGTATATAATATATATATATAATAATATATATTCTATATATATATAAATATATAAATCTCTATATATATATAAACACACACACACACACTTGGACATATGGCCCACACGTATGTACACGCACATCATAGAACAAAGGAATAAAATATAAATGACATGCATAGACAAAGACATTCTTTAGACATCTGCAGAACAGACATACGTACATACATACACACACACACACACACACACACACACACACACAACACACATATATATATATATATATATATATATATATATATATATATATATATATATATATATATATATAACTACCCTCTAGTCATCTCAACACAAAGACGAGCTTGTACCGACCAAGAGTAATCTTGGTACATAAAATCTGAGTAAGAAAAAGAATAGAAAAGAGAACATATCTATTTAATGCTACAGTCAATTTCTTGCAAACTTCTCTCTCTCTCTCTCTCTCTCTCTCTCTCTCTCTCTCTCTCTCTCTCTCTCTCTCTCTCTCTCTCTCCCGAAGAGGCTCTACCCAGATCTATACAATGACGGGAAAGAGGAAAAAATAGACAAGAAAGACAAAATCTGCAACCTTTTGAAAAGAGGGAATTGCAGATTTGGAGAAAGATGTTACTACAAACATCCTAAGATATGTCAAAAAACTATGAAATATATGGTAAATGTGCATACTTAGATGGATATGGGGATGATTGCAGAGATCTGCATCCAAAAATATGTAAAAACCTAAAAGAAGGAAAAGGATGTAAGTTCGACAAAAAATGCAAATATATGCACCCTGTAGCCATGAATCATAATCAAATAAATAACCAACCAAGTAATAAAATCCAAAATAAGAAAGAAACAAATAAAGAGAGAAATCAAGAATATCAGGTAAAAGAGAAAAGCAAACCACCAATGAGATATGCAGAGGTGTCAGCAAAAAATTTCAAAGCATCAGCTCCGAAATTCTACTCAAGAGATAATAACTGTATTTATTATGCAAGAGGATATTGCAGAAACGGAGAAAATTGCAGATTCAGACACAAAATGAATAATTATGATGAAGGAAGATCAAATATTATGGAAAAGTTGGATTTTTTAATGTCAGAATTTCTGGAAATGAAAAAAGAACAACATACCAGAACAGGAAAGAGACATGGGAAAATCCTTATACTATACCAGTATTAAATGAAGGAGAAAACACGCAAAACCATCATAGTGAATGCGCAGGGTTTAGTTACCGAAGTAACTCAAAAAGAAAAATAAGTGCGTAGAAGAAACTAACCCAAAATGAAAAGAAAATAGATATAATGAATATAAGTGAACCTGGTATTCCAAGAGACTGGGAATGATGATCAAATAAAAGGGTTCCAAACTTATAGATCCAGATCGAAAAAATAGGAATCAAGGGGAACCGCAATATATGGGAAAGAGACAAAAAACAAGGAAAAATATATGAGAAATATAGTAACTCAGAATGTGAACTAATAGCGGTAGAATTTGAATCTGAAAAATGATGACATAGTAATATATAGACCTCCTAATACTAAAGAGTTTGACTTAATAATTGAAAAATTGGATGATATATGTAGAAATCACAAGGACTGGACTATTCTCCTCTGGTGACTTCAACTTTCCTTTCGTAGAATGGAAAGAACGAATAGGAGATGGTTGTACTTATACATATAAAAAAGAGAGTAATAGTAGTGCAGAAGATAAGAGGCAATTGAAAAGCTATTAGATATGCTACTAGAATACAAACATTCAACAAATAAATCACCTGCCAACAAGAAAGGAAAATACTTTAGACCTAGTATTTGTGAACGAGATGAATTATGTTAAAGAAATAATAGTTTATAATGCGAGTATTTCAGACCATAAGTCATAGAAATTAACAGTTCATTCCAAAGCAAGTGAAAATAGAGATAAGCAAGAAATGAAAAAGTGGGAATGGATATGGAAAATACAACTTCTACAGTAAAAAATATAAAATGGTCAGAAAATTAATGAAGAATTAAACAAAGATTGGGATAACATTTTCGTAAGTGATGACATAAGGGTAAATACGGAGATATTATATAAAAATATTGGAGAAAATAGTGGAAAAATATATACCGAAGAAGAAAAGTAAACATCATTCATGCATACCAAGAGACAGAAGGATCTTGTTCCAGAAAATCAGAAAGTGGAAAAAAGGTCTTGCAAAAGAAAAAAATGCATGGAAAGTTATAGAACTAAAAAGTAGATAGAAAATGCAGAACAAAAGATTATACAATCAAAAGAAATGAAAAAAACGGGACTTGGAAGAAAAAACCCTATTAAATATCAAGCAAAACCCCAAACTATTATACTCATATGCGAAGAAGATGAATAAAAGAAGAATAGAAATAGGCCCTCTGAGAATTGAAGGGAGATTAACGAATGAAAAAAAGGAAATATGCAACATACTGGCAGAACGATATAAGAGAGAATTCACCCCTAGAATAGATAATGAAGATAATGATATAGAAGTAAGGGATGAAAATAGTGAATATTTAGCTGACATAGATATTAATGAAGCTGATATTGTGCAGGCTATTAATGAAATTAAAAATGGAGCTGCTGCAGGGCCTGATGAATTCCTGCTATTTTGTTAAAGAAAGTAGTTCATTCTATCGCAAAGCCACTTGCAATATTATTAAGACAAAGTGTAGATACAGGCAAGATTTATGATGAGCACAAATTAGCATATATTACCCCTACTTTCAAAAGTGGATCAAGACTAGAGGCAAGTAATTATAGGCCTGTGAGTCTAACATCACATATTATGAAAGTGTATGAAAGGGTAATGAAGAAAAATATTATGAACATTTAATAAAAAATAATTTGTTTAATAAAGGACAACATGGTTTCGTACCCGGAAAAAGTACACAAACCCAACTGTTAGCCCACCGTGAGAACATATTCAAAAATATGAAAAGCGGAAATGAAACAGATGTGGTTTATTTAGACTTTGCAAAAGCTTTTGATAAAGTAGACCATAATATATTAGCGAAGAAAATTAGAAAACACAATATCGTGGATAAAGTAGGAAGATGGTTAAAAGAATTTTTACACAACAGAAAACAGATAGTTATTGCAAACGACGAGAAATCGGATGAAGCCAAGGTAATATCCGGTGTGCCGCAAGGTACGGTGTTAGCTGCAATACTGTTTGTTATTATGATTGAAGACATAGACAATAATGTTAAGGATTCGGTAGTGAGTAGTTTCGCAGATGACACAAGAATAAGTAGAGAAATTACTTGTGATGAAAGATCGGAACGCTCTACAAAGAGACCTTAACAAAGTATATGATTGGGCAGAGGTAAATAGGATGGTATTTAACTCTGATAAATTTGAATCAATAAATTATGGAGACAGAGAAAGAAAGCTATATGCATATAAGGGACCTAATAATGAGACCATCACAAATAAGGAAGCAGTTAAAGACCTTGGTGTGAGACTGAATAGGAACATGTTATGCAATGATCAAATAGCAACTCTGTTGGCAAAATGTAAGCAAAAATGGGGAATGTTGTTACGGCACTTCAAAACAAGAAAAGCTGAACACATGATTATGCTTTATAAAACATATGTTCGTAGTCCACTTGAATATTGCAATATGATATGGTACCCACACTATCAAAAGGATATTGCACAAATAGAGAGTACAAAGGTCCTTTACAGCTAGGATAGAAGAAGTTAAGGACCTAGACTACTGGGAAAGACTACAATTCTTAAAATTATATAGTCTAGAAAGAAGAGAAGAACGCTACATGATAATTCAGGCATGGAAACAGATAGAAGGAATAGCAGAAAATATCATGGAACTAAAAATATCAGAAAGAGCAGCAGAGGTAGATTAATAGTGCCCAAAACTATACCAGGAAAAATAAGGAAAGCACACAGGACATTAATCCACTACGCACCAGCATCGATAATGCAGCGTCTATTCAATGCGTTGCCAGCTCATTTGAGGAATATATCAGGAGTGAGCGTAGATGTGTTTAAGAATAAGCTCGACAAATATCTAAACTGCATCCCAGACCATCCAAGATTGGAAGATGCAAAATATACCGGAAGATGTACTAGCAACTCTCTGGTAGACATTAGAGGTGCTCACACTGAGGGACCTGGGGCAACCCGAACAAGATGTAAGGTCTGTAAGGTAAGGTCTGTAAGGTCTCAACAAATATTCTAAACAGCGTGAAATTAAACATTCGACACATGAGTCGCATGAAAGACCAGGGAAATCACTTTAGCGAAAACAAGCAAATAATTCACTCCTGTTAAATAATGCTGAATGATACCTACTTATTTGCAAACGAAGTAAATTTCTGTTTATGTACTGAGTGTATTTATACCATATATATATATATATATATATATATATATATATATATATATATATATATATATATACACACACACACACATATATATATATATATATATTATATATAATATATTATATAATTTATATATATAATTCACTCCTGTAAAATAATGCTGAATGACACCAACTTATTTGCAAACGAAGTAAACTTCTGTTTATGTACCGAGTGTATTTTTATACCATTATATATATATATATCATATATATATATATATATATATATATATTTAACGAAGTATCAAGCATATTTATCAATTTATCAAACTACCAGAGGAAAGAGGGCACAGGAGCTTCGTGAACTTCTGCCTAAACGACAACACCGTGATTCACTTCCATAGGCTGAAAATGGAGATGATTTCGATGCAAAATAATTTCTTAACGGTTTTCTTGTGTGGGTATAGCCATACGGGTACAACTTGACACAGGTATACAATACTCATAAAAGATAAATGCCTACTAGAAGTATAAATAAATTTGATCCTAACCATCAAGAAGCTCAGTAAATTCCATCCTGTGATATAAGTAAGAACTTGACTCAAGGGCCGATCATGTACTTCTACTATAAATAATAGAAACTCAGGACACCTATTCCTTAATAGTAGAACACTAGAGACCAAAGAAAAAAAGTTACTTGTTAGTTAATTTCTATGCTACTGAATCAAGGGCAAACCTAGTGTGCAGATACCTTTCACAATATCCGCCGCTCTTTCGGTCTCTTTCACCTACTTTCTCCCAAAAACTTCCGAATCATACACATCTTTTATTAACACGTAGATCTCCATTCTTTTCACGTAACCAAACCGCCTAGAAATACATTTTTTCATTGCTAACTTTTCCAGCGCATCATCATGTCTACAATTTTTCAGCCATTCAACCATTCCTTCTTAGAATTACAACCATAACAGACACCGTATGTGAAAACACGCTGCTCTTCTCCTCTCTATCCTGTTGAATGGATTTTATCAATCAAACTTCTACCAAACAGCTACAAAGGTCTAGATAGCCATCCGCACCCCTTCTGGAACGTTTCTCTCTTCCATACATAATCATCTTACCCACCCTGGTCAGCCTCTCAACCTCCCTTCCACCACTCTATATACTAGTATTTCTTTTAACCCCACCGACTTCTGGTGTTTTTTCATTCTTTGCCCTGTTTAATTGCCATTCTTCAATCCTCAAAATTCACTACTACAGGATTTTTTTTTATCAAATTTACATTTACCCTTTCCCTTGCAATATTAACACCAGCTTCCCTTTTTTTTATCTACTACATCCAAGAACTCTACGAAAATGGGAACGGGAAGGAAAAAGGATAAAAAGACTGAGTTGGAAATATGTAAGAAGAAAGTTTTTTAAGAAAGGGCAGGAAATATGGAGGAAACTTCGGGAAAGGATATAACAGGATAAGAGAATGAAGGGATTGGAGTCGATGACTCAATCGCGAATGAGAAAAGGGCAGAATTTAAGCAAGAGGATACGTGACAAAGTCAATTATTGTTGATCAGTTCTAGAGTCACCTGCCTTGACATCAGCACGGCCTATTGCTTCTGGGGCACACCATAAGAAATTGATGAGGATACTAAAGCTTTAAAAAAGACGTTGTTAACTGAGGGTAAAATACAATGAACGTTTATATACATATAAGAAGTAATGATCAAACATCCATAATAATGATACAAATATTGCTGTAATGAAACATTAAGGAGAGACCGGAATATTTTTGCTACGTAGAAAAAAATCATTAAAAGTAATTAAAATGAACGAAGAGTTCACGTTAAGATCCGGTCACTTTATCCGAATCCTTTCAAAGGGCTTCGTAAACTTAGCATCTCGTCTTATCAAGAGATTCATCAGAGAAACCGGAGGCGATGATTCTCTCTCTCTTCTCTCTCTCTCCTCTCTCTCTCTCTCTCTCTCTCTCTCTCCTTTTTTACGGCGATAACGAAAGAAACCACTTAAAAGACGGAGCGACGACAGATCCTTCCAAGTGGAAAAGTCGAGGTTTTACGGGCGCCGTGGCGAATACGCATAAACAAAACGTCCGCTTTTATTGACGCAGCTGTCGAAGAGAAAGTCGGGAGGGGCTTCAACACGCAATCAAACAAATGGCCCCCTTCCTTCCTCCTCCGCGATGGGGCATTTTGGGCGAGGGCACTGCCCGTGTTTGTTGGTTCAGCCCGGAGAGTTTTCCTTTTCCGAGTGGATCGTCCCTCTCCGGCCACTCATTAGAATTCGTGTCTGAATGAAGGAAGTAGTGTGAGCTATTCCGAAACCAAGTCAATTATTTATCTCTTAAATGTAGCAGCAGATGCAACGGGTAACCTAATGCCTTAATCTAGCCCGGGTCCGAAGGAGATAAGAAAAAGGGCAAAGATATAAAAATGGAATCTAAGCCACTGAAAATATTCTAAACACACTGAATCATTTATAACAATTTCACTTTTAAATGACTGATGAATTATCATGCTTTCATATTATTAAGAAAATATATAATCATGCTTTCATATTATTAAGAAAATATATAGTCTGACCGTCTAATATTCACTTTTTAAACATACAAGAGCAATACCTTTCATGAACGTACAACATCGATGATTTTATTTAAGAAAAAAAAAAATGTTTTATTCAAAGAACAGAACAGGAAGATGGCACCAACTGATACTGGATTTCAGCTGACAATAAGATTCATAAACTCTACCACAGGTAAGATGGGGGAGGACACACTGATCTCAAGAGGTGGGTAAGTCGAGATAGGTAGACATTTACTGACAGATGAACCGAAGCGTAAATTATGATTACTGACTCGGTGTCATTAGAGTGCTTTCTGGCACTTTTTAACATCTCGCCGAAAACTGTCTTACAGATGAGGCACTGATTTTTTGGCAATGTGAAATTTTTAGTAAGTATAGTATATATTCATATTAGCCCGAATACGGACGACTTCAGTATTACCGTCAATGTTAGTTATTTGGTGCAATGATTAGAGGCCTCCGTTATGATTCTAGATGCCACAAGTAATGTCTCTCACAAATCCTTGGAATGCTGTTTCTCATATGCCTCAATGAATCCTATTTTTGCTCTGTAATCACGCATGATGCAATGCACATAATGAGACTGATGATCGCAATGAGACGACTGAGGTTTACTTTGACGAGAATGTGCTCGGCAGTTGATTTAGGCTAAGCTCTTTATGGTTAGCCTTGATGAGGTCATGAACATTGATAAGTATTCGCGGGATGTTCTTACGAAATGACAAAGCTCATTTCATTATTTTATTCTCGGATGTTGATTCTAACAAGACCACTCGGGAAGCGCTTGCTCAAGATTATGTTATGACGAAATAATATTCGGAAGTCGATCTAACTGGTCATATGATCGCTACCTTGCCATTCCATTAGTCTGGGATTGTTGGACAGTCTTTGGTCTGGTCATTACTGGGACTGGTAACCATCAATGAACAGCAGACCCCGTATTCAAAAGAGCTAAAGTGATGACTGTTTGCCGGACAGAGCAATGAGGAGAGCAATATCATCAGAAAAATCATTGCTAAACATAATGAAAGGCAACGCCTCTAGGAGTTTTATACATCACACAACGCCCCGTCTCATGCTGGTTTCAAACCCCAATGAAAATAAAGCATGGGAAGTTATGAGTCTAATGAGAGGGGCAATGGGTCACAATGAAACACGAAAAATCGAACGGAATAAAATGAGTGAAATGAAAATTTAATATTGATGATATTACGTTCATGAGTTAAATCTGGTAAATTTCTCGCATTTACCTTGATGACATTATTAGGACAAGCTTAACGAATTTAAGATGGAAAGTTGGTCCTTATAACGTTGATTTAATTATAAGAAGGTCCTGTTTTTTATGAGATAGCAAGGTTAATTTGACAAGAGTAAGCTTGGAGACAATGTAGGTCATATTATTTTAACTGATGATTTATTCTTTGGGCAACAATTTCAGTCTAGTCTGTAAAATAAAACATAAAATATAAGAACACACGAAGCAAAAAAAATATACACAGTGAAGATGACAAGAATGCCTTTTGAGCCCCACAGCATCTCCAGGTTAAATGTATAATAAAAGAAATCTAAATATAAGAGGAAAATATTCATAATGTGAAAAACTATCTACTACCACTGTTATAGTTTCGTAATTTTGTCTAAGGAAGAAAAAGTATTTTAGAAATCATTAAACAAAGCTGATACTACGATAACCCGACAGATGGTCCCCCCCCAAAAAAAAATTTATCAAGTCAAAATAACAGAGAAAGCCACGGTTCGGAAGACAATGACGAATCAAACCGAGGGCTCGTGGTACTAATGATACTGTGAAAAGTAACGGCGGGAGAGACCACACCACGGACACAGCACACTCATAATAAAAAACAAAGTGACCTGAAAAAGTCACGAGCCCAAACTAAGCCCTGGCAAAGACCCCGATGCAAGCTGAATACAGACAGACAGACAGACAGACTGAGATAGAGATGTAGGACAAACAGAAGACAGAGGAGCCAAGCAAGACGAGAGAAATGGCCCGCATTAGGGAGCACCCATTCGCGATCCCGACAGAGCCCATGCTGTGAAGTACCATCCCATTACCCTTACAAAAACCCACCGACTCGCGGCTTCTGTGGGGGCTGCCGAGGTGCAAATAGCAGGGTCGAGTTGCAGAATAAACAGGCCACCTCGTGGAGTTTACTCTTTGGCTTACATAAAAGGAGGGAGGAGGAAAGCAAGGAGATTGGGCGAGAGGGGAAGTGGTTGAGCAAATCGCTCCCCTAATCCCATAGATAAGACCTACAAAGAAGGTTCTCTCAATACGATGGAGGCCGCCGATTACTCATCCTCTCTTGCAGGTCCCGACTGAAGTGTCTCCCGGGTGACTAATTCTTTCCTTTCTTTTCATTCCCGGTTAAATTATTTCGAATACTATTTGTGCTTCCTTTATTTTAGCTCCCGGTTAATTAGTATTCAACTCTTAGCATCCTTCTTTCTTTCATGCTCCATATGAAAATGTCCTCAGTGCATATTGTTCTCCTTTTCTTGTACCTCCCGAACAAAGTATCCTCAGAGTAAGCTACTCTTCATTCATTTTGGTTCTACCTCGCATGAGGTATTGTAGAGCTTTGATGTTCCAATTGACGTTTAAGATTGGAAGATATTTTGGCTGTGGGTGTGGATTTTAAAAATGAAGGTGCCGTTTTCATTTCAACAGTTTTTATATTTTGAAACTGTTGCATAGCAGATAATCGCGGCATTTTACAAAATTAATGTGTAATACGAAGTAAAAGAATGTATAATACGAAGTAAAAGGTCACGATTACCAGCATTTATCATCTACCCGATTCCTATACAGCTCTATTATCATCAACCCGATTCCTATACAGCTCTAAAGATTGCCATAGCAAACCCAAAAAGGTAAATCACGAAACTGCAAAAGTCTGCATACTTTATTAGTGTTTATTCGTGATGGAGAAATATGCCGCTATTATTTTGCCGATGAAGCGGATTTTCATGGAATATCGCTTGCATTCAAGTCTGGACTTTCCTTTACCTATAGTCATCACGAAATTATCGAGTGAGGAGGACATAATTATGGCAAATAACAAAAGTTCTGGAGACAATATCACTTAGCTAAGCAGCAATGTGAATTATGACGAACAGCTTTCCATGAAGTCCACTTCCTCATATCTCACGGATGTCATTCACTTCAAGAATGTCGACCTCTGTATCTCCCTCAGTGTTTCCATCATTATTGAACCTGTGCCATCTTAAAGAGAGCGACTTGTCACCCCTTCAGAGCAATACACCAAAACACCTTTCAAGTATCTGGAACATCTATATCCGTCTTGGCCTCTGTATATATAAAAGCACCATACTAACGCGATGACACATCTGTAGCAAAGCGATTGGACAGTCTTGTCATCGTTTGTAGTTGGGTCTTGTGCCCCAGCAAACCTCCTTCGAGGGCCTTCGAAACCCCAGCGTAAACAAGGCAATCTCTCTTCCTCTGTGAGTCACAACAACGATTCTCCTTGAATGACTCCACGGCATCTTTTGTACCCTGAGGAGGGCCAAGCTCTATCTTTCGTCGTGAAACGGAAGCTCTCAAGGGGCCTCCTGAAATACAGTAGCTACTTTTCAAGTGCCTCGTAGAGAGAAAGGAAACGGAATCATATGCGAATAAAAGAGCGAGTAGATCAAAGGACTCTTTCAGTTCAGGTGCGTAGTAGTATTAGTAATTACAATGGGCGTTTTTCATGCGCATTCGTATTATTATAATTATTATTGTCATTATTGCTAACAAAGTTTTTCATTTGAAGAATAATATTTCAAGACCAGTGAAATATTTTTATGTATTTCCTTGAATTCCAATTCTTGCAGATTTGAAATGAGAAGAAATGACGGATAACAACTCCGCGTAAGCATAACTGAATGAGGTGCTTTACTAAGCACTATAGACAACAACCAAACACATGTGTGCTCTCTTCGTGAAAAATATGTTACAGAAAAACTTAACATGTATATAAGGATACTCACCAGAAGGTAAGTTTTGACATCACAAGCCTATCTTTATCAGTGTTCCTAATATTCAGCCTCATAAAAAATTTTTGTACTTCTCTTGAAAAGTTATCTCTGAAGTCTGAACCTCATAATATGGAGATAATATTAAATTATGTAATTGTGTACATGATACGCGCTAATACGCACATGGGAAATAAGAACACAGGATTACCTGAAGCGAGAAAACTTTTATTCCTTTTAAATTTATTTTAACGTCATCCCAAATTCTGCTTATATAGCGACTGTTGAACGTCACTGCTTAAGCAAGTTGAAACCGGCGAGTATTTCGGCCAGGCCCACATGACAAATGCCTAATCACCCTAAACTGCAAAAAATGTAGTATCAATCGTTCTCACGTTAAAAATATCGAAACAGGCAAGATCTGCGGACACAAAACCTAGCCCGAGAGTCTGTGAGAAAGATAAGAAACGTGACTTTTGCACATCAATCGATTATCCTGGGAAGTTCTGAAGCCTGTAGCCAGCTACTCCTGATTTCATTCATTCACAGTTCAATCTGAAAATCAAGTTTAAACTTGGAATGAACTGAATTAAACTCTGTTTACTTGGGCCAGTTTGCAGTACGCTATGTTCAGCCATTTCAGAGGATCTGATAGACAAGAAATCATGCATACACGCAATTAGACACCAATATTTTATGATTTTCAATCTCCATTCTTTTTGCTATCTAAACCATTCAGTTTCATCCTACGTTTTAAAAAGCGACGGGTTGTATTTTCTGATTTAACTTCAGACATTAATATCAATATAAGTTCTTTTGTTTTTTGTCGGTTCTCCTTAACAACTTCTACATCATTGACAGGTGGATGGAGAAAAATATATTGGAAAATGGGGAAAAAATCTGCCATACACTCTTCGCTATAGCTGGAAAATTTTAAGAAGATAGTTTTAATAAAAAAAATATGGATACTTTATATAATGTATGTATATACATACATGCATATATATATATATATATATATATATATATATATATATACTATATATATATACATATATATATATATATATATATATATATATATGTGTGTGTGTGTATGTGCGTGTGTGTGTGCATGAGCGTGTAATTTGGTGTAAACTTACACACACACACACACATAAATATACATAGTGTGTGTTCTTCAGTTTTACCACAAAGTGGATGTACGTAACACATGTATTCAAGTAAATATACGCACATGTGCCAGCACATTAATGAGTGCATGAAAGACGCGGAAGTTCTTCCACGAGCTAAAAGAAAAAAACCAGTGACAGAATGAAGCACAAAAGAGATGCTAAAATAAGTCGGGGTCGCAGCGATGTAACATCGAGAAAACATGGTCACTTCTCGCCCCCCCCAACCCCCCCTCACCCCAGATCCTTCCATCACACCCCAACCCTGACCCACCGTAACCCCTCCCATTTGCGCAGTTGCCATAAATCACAATCAATAAGGCCATAAC
>NC_087202.1:49463670-49483670 GCF_015104395.2 Macrobrachium nipponense | reverse complement strand
CAAAAAGTTTGTCGTTTCGCCCCTGAATTTCCCTTACTCTCCTCCATCCTGAGGTGCTGGAACGGTCAATAACAATTTGCGTCTCTAATGGACCGTAAGTCGCCAGTGAGGTCTTGAAGAAAGAAAGAAAAAAAAACAGAGACGGGACAAACAAAATGAACTGCCTTCATATCGCGAAGATCCTCTTTCAATGTCATCCTTCCGTCTGTCAAAACTGCGGACAGCTAATAGCTCATTACCAATCATCCCCACAGCATCCCCCATTAACTCTTCTGTGCTCATCAGCGACTGGAACATTTAACGTGAGCCCAGTGTCTTTTGAAATTATCGTACATCGGTCACTCCTGAGGGACACTTGGTAGTCAGCGACCATCAGCCAAACGATTTGTGACAGTCGATGTTAATGTCGCTCCTGGGACGCTAACGGCAGAAAATAATGAAAACACTTATGCTCCCATACACTGAAAATATGTATATGTATATATATATATATATACATATACACGAATCCGTTTTCCTTAAACTGGAGATGGCTCATTAGAAAATAAATTAATTACAAGTAACACTGCCACACTTACTCTTAAACCACTGCATCGTGGATGAACCCCTTGCTAAGAAAACTTCCAGAACACTAGTTGCTTCATACATCTACGCAGAGCTAACCAGCATTGAGTCGAACCGCCCTACACACACACTGCGCCACTGACCTCTATCGTGCTCGCACTGTCTCACTTCCTGGATGTTAAGGCCCTTCTTTTCCAATGCTACTTTAATCCCATCTATCCAGTCTTCTTTGGGTATTCTTATTCTCCTTCGTCCTAACATTTCTGAAGTGCACACTCTCTTCACCAACCTATCTTCCTCCATTATCTCCACGTGGCCAAACCAATTGAAAACACACTGATCCATCCTCTCCCATATGCTGTGTCTCCACATTTCTCACCCTTTCCATTCTTCTTGGAAGACACTTCACTTCTTTAAAGGAGATCGAACCTAATCATACATAAGAGGTCATTTATGATGTAACATGGCAACGATCTGAAAAAGCTCAAACAAGACTTGTGATCCGACACAGAATACACTAAGGGTAAATGTCTGAAAGTTTTACACATGAAGTCAGTTTCCTAAAGATCAATAATATCAAACGGTCTGAACAACAAACTAGTAATCTATAAAATGTTTAGTGTTACTGATCTAGGAATGTTTGAACAAAAGGTCAAGCACCTGCAAAGATGTAATTGAAAATATAAGGTTGAGATTTTTCTTACACATTCCTGTGTAAAACCTTGGACCACTAACGTGATCCCACTCTGGCCTAGGAAGTCATGATTTGAACAAAAGTATCTTTTAAATAAGTTTTGTCATATCTGGCAAAGAAATTCTAGAGATTTGTAAATGGCCCCATCTTAAGTTTCCATATTTCATACTCTGTCTTCTTTAGTGATGGTGTTGTCACCCATTTCGCCATAACTGAATTCCATTTACCAAAGGATACTTGAGCCAAGTTTGGTTAAAATTCACCATGGGGTTCTGGAAAAGTGGCAAATGGGAGAAATTTACCACAGCCAGGCAGACAAATGCAGACTAACAGACAGGTTACGGAAGAAACTTCAACCAGAAACGTTTACCCGCTTCAGTTCGAGTGCGCTTCAAAGGCCTAACTAGAGAACGTCTCCTAAAAAGGCTTGAACAAAAAGACCAAAGGTCTGAAGAATTTGAAATGAGCAAAGTAATGAAAACATTTAAACTGGAGGTCAATTAAAATGAAATAAAAATTATATTAAATTCGTGAAACATTACAGACCTTATAGTGTACCATGTTCATAGTAAAGGTTTTTCGAGAGCTAGCCTATAAATATAGGAAAAAGTAAACAAGAAATAATGATGAAGTCCTAGAAATTCATTAGCGATAGTTTATTGTCATAAACCTATTAATATAAGAGCTTCAAACAAGCGCCTAATGACCCGAAAATGTTTAAACAAAACGTCAAAGCTCTGAAAAGGTTTAATAAAAAAAAATTAACAATGAAAAATGAAAAGACGAAACGAATTAACTGAACAGAAACAAAGATGATACTATGCTCATGAAAAGAAGAAAATGGAGAAGTTATAAAAAAAATGTGCTAACTACAAATTTAATTGCTTAAGTGCAAGAATGGTTTAAACTAAAGCAAAACTAATGTCGCAGTTACACTGGCATAGGACTACAGTCCTACAAATTATTGAATTAGACTGCGATCCTAAAAAATGGAAAAGAAAAACTGAAGCCCTGAGAAGTTATAGGTAAAGAGTCTGTACATATTTACATAAAAGACTGCAATCTTAAGAAGTTATAACTAGCGAGACTGAAGCTCTGAGAAGATACGAACGGAGGATTTGAACCCAGAGAAGACATAATATATTGGGGATCGTAGCTATATTGCCAGAAGCTATAGGCTAGAGAACACATAAACAAGATCTATGTGCTCCTGAGACGATATGAAAAAATTGAAAGCTTGTGCAGATTATAACAAGAGACTGAAGTGATATGACATATAAAAAACGAATATTATCTTAGGGTAATATAAATACAAATAACTCCGAAAAAAAAAATCTGCAATTTCGAGAAAACATAAGTACACTGCAGTTCTGAAAGGAGACTACACTTCTAAAATATAAATAAAAAGAAAGCCCTTTGAGACGATACAAACAAATGATACGAATAAGGATGAAGTTCATAAGAGGTACCAATAAGAGACCGCAGTTCTGAGATGATAAAAATAGGAGTCCACAGTTCTGGGAAGATAAAAAGAAGCGTCTACAGTTCGGAAAAGATACCAATAATAGACTGCGATTCTGAGAAGATACCGATAAGAGACTGCAGTTCTGAGGAGATCAAAATAAGAGACTGCATTTCTGAGAAAATGCCAATAAAAGAGTGCAGTTCTGAGGAGATTAAAATAACCGACTGCAGTTCTAAGAAAATACCATTAAGAGACAACAGTTCTGAGGAGATTAAAATAAGCGACTGCAGTTATGAGAAAATACCATTAAGAGACTGCAGTTCTGAGGAGATAAAATTAAGAGACTGCAGTTATGAGAAAATACCAATAAGAGACAACAGTTCTGAGGAGATAAAATTAAGAGACTGCAGTTATGAGAAAATACCAATAAGAGACAACAGTTCTGAGGAGATAAAATTAAGAGACTGCAGTTATGAGAAAATACCATTAAGAGACAACAGTTCTGAGGAGATAAAATTAAGAGACTGCAGTTATGAGAAAATACCAATAAGAGACTGCAGTTCTGAGGAGATAAAATAGTAGACTGCAGTTCTGAGATCCCGATAAGAGAATGCACTTCTGAGAAGATAAAAATAAGACTGCAGTTCTGATGAACTAGAAGAGAAAAGGAAGAGATGAAAACACTGAAAACTTCTCCTAACCAATAAACTAGGGTCGGTAATACCTCAACACGAAAACATCCACTCCGGTTCTGATTTTATAGTTACGAGAGGCGCCCAGGGCCAGCAAGACAAGCAGAGAATCGCAGAAATAAATGCGATGGGAAATGGCTATTATAAGCAGCTGTGAATTAGGGGGGACTAAGCCATAAGGGCTTGAGGGCGATCGTGGGTGTGTTTATGAGGTCTTGCTACTGTGTGGGAGGGGGGGGGGGGGGGGCTTGTGTGGATTAAGTCTGTGGGTGGAGGGATTCCTTGCATTATTATTATTATATAATTCGCGAGCGTTCATATGGAACAAACTCAAAATCCTGTTTACTTTTCGAAAGGATATCTCGAAAAAATGTACTTCTAAAATAAATACAGTAAAAAGCAGAGCACTGTAAGATTAGCTGTGTAAACAGGTAGATACACACAAACACATAGCAATAGGATGAACTGAGGAAATAAAAACCTTATAAAAACATTTTTACGAGATTTGAACTGGCAACAACTAAGCGATTAATATAGGAGAAATGTATTTGAATATCAGAAGAAAAATTCCACTCTACTGGACGACCTGAAAATATATTACCAGAATAGGACCTAATGTAAAACTGCAAAACTTCTGTATCTATGTGATATATATTACATATAAGTGTATAGATACATACATACATATATATATATATATATATATATATATATATATAGAATAGTATATATATATATATATATATATATATATATATATATATATATATATATATATATATATATATATATATATATATATATATATATATATATATACTGTTTTTACGAACACCTCGAAAAAACCAAGGGGCAAGGATAAAAATAGTTCGTTCTATTCAAACGAAGCGATAGAAATGCCTCTTGATGGAAGCAGGTTACAGATTCTTCGTTAACATAAGCAGGAAGAGAACACCAAAGCTCGGTATTAGTACGAAAGGAAGAATCAGAGTACAGGAAAAACGGAGGCAGGTCGAAAGTTCCAAAGTTAGGCAGTAGAAGGAAAAGAACGGTCACTCAACAGACCGAGTAATCCGAGGGGGAGAGGGCAGTCTGTCAGTTGTAAGGACATCACCTCATGAAAATCAATATGATCATTCAAAAGCCTGAAACTGGTGACTGCATCTATCAGAGTATGTAAGATGAATAACAAAAGATAACCTGTGGTATTCAACCTAACATTTATTCTTTTTTGATCAACTTGCAGCGAGAGAGAACTATACTCTCCTTGTCTGCTTATATTACAGCTCTTCTTCATTAAATTTCTTATCTTGCGTCAGTGTTATCGACAATCCCTTCCTACCCCATTTCCGATCACTTCGCAACCTCTCCCCAACCCCTCCCTCCACCGCCCACCCAACTCCTTCATCTACAAAGATGAAGAAGAATGTGCGTCGTTCATTTTGGCAAATTTCCGGCTTGTGTATCGCTATCTTTATGACTTCCAGGAAGAAGAAGAAGAAGAAGACGAAGAAGGGGAAGAAGTCTATAGCAGCACCAGGGACGTGGAGAACCGCGATAGGGACCCGTGGGGGTGGTTCATGGAGGCGGAGAATTCCAAGTGCACAGTAGTCACTTGATTGAATGAAAATATAGATGATTTTCTTTTTCAATCACTCTTCCTCTTCTTTTCCTTGTCAGCAAGTGGAGGAGTAAGGAAAGAGAGAGAGAGAGAGAGAGAGAGAGAGAGAGAGAGAGAGAGAGAGAGAGAAACCCATTACCTAGAAGCGGAAAGCCATCTCAATAAGCCCTCAGACGATACCAAAAGCGGGAGGAGTGAGCGCCGACAGGAACCTCAGACACTCCTTCGGGTGTTTTCAGTAAAAGCTTTTGGCATCATGACGCGGGAAAGCAACAGCAGCTGATGGCACCGACGTGGCTTCATGAAGGATTTCCATTGACTGAAATTCGCCCGATAATGCCCCGGCGGTGAAGTCGGTGTCAAGTGGCACCCGTGCGTGCTTGGTGGGCCTCAAAGACACCGGATTCTGATCGTTGGATATCAATCGACTCCTCTCTCTCTCCCTGCTCCCTTTTAGCCCCTCGTGTTTGCACTGGATGTCTTGACCAAACAAATGATGG
This sequence comes from Macrobrachium nipponense, assembly GCF_015104395.2. Classification (NCBI taxonomy): domain Eukaryota; kingdom Metazoa; phylum Arthropoda; class Malacostraca; order Decapoda; family Palaemonidae; genus Macrobrachium; species Macrobrachium nipponense. The sequence continues at coordinate 49,478,134 of NC_087202.1, read as the reverse complement.
GGTTTATTATACCGCCATCAGATCAAATGGGGCGCAAATCATTCTCTCTCTCTCTCTCTCTCTTTCACTCATCGCTGCTCTATCAGTGCCCAGGAGTGATTGACTCTCTCTTTCTTTCTCTGAGTGTTGGTGTGTGTGTGCGTCTCTCTCTCTCTCTCTCTCTTGCAAGTTCATCATCACTCTATCAATAGGTAAATACAGGGGCATTTTCCTATGCCCTCGGCTCTTCAATAGAAGCCTTTGTCGATGTGGGTATGCTTAGATTGAAAAGATATTTGTACAGCTCAGGATGACACGTACATAATTAGGCAAATCTCTCGACATTATCAGTGCCTTCAGTGTCCCAAAGGTATGAAAGGGCATGAGAGGTCCCTTCTGCGTAAGAAGATAAAGGAAGATCAATTTCCTTCCCCCAATCTTCCTGACGTCCTCACTCGTTAACAGCGGTGGAGAATGTTCGCACAAAGTTCGAAGTCTCATATTTTTGCCAAGGCTGTTGATATTAATATTGTTCTTAAGTAAGAACATTCTTTGATTTTTGCTAGTCAAGAGCGTATAATCTTTAGGAGCAAGTCACTGAGGGCATTAACATGGACTTCAGGTTTCCAAAAACAGAATCCCAGTACAGGAAAAAAAAAGATAAAAATTGAGTAAATAACAAAACATACATTTACTATCACTGATAAAATAGAATTAATCCTATAAGCATGACGAGGAAAGTGAGATTCAGTGTCCTTACAGCATACCCTGGTTTCTCTTAAAAAAGAAAAAAAAAACATAAATAATGCGCCTTTACACTGTACCTAAAACTTACACCTTTCATTTTCAATATAGTGTTATTCACCGTCTTTCTACGCATTTATGTTTCATGAAACATACTGATAAAAAAATCAATATCTCGAGTCAATTACAAAAAATGAAATAAGACTGGATATTAAAGTAAACTGAATACAAATAAAAGCAGATGAGATTATTTGTGTTTACGTGCGTGACAAAAATGGGCTTGACTCCGCCGAAGACGATAATATCTCTTAATACGCTTGTGCTCTCGGTTATGAGTATACATCCTGGCAAATCTACACATGCGCGACTTAGGGCTACGTTAATAGAATCTCCAGCAATTGCGCTCATTACGTTTCATCTGCCGAGCTGTAACTGTTGATGGCACGCGATTGTATCAACGGAATTAGCGACGATTTAGCAGACGACAAAACGAGTAATTGGTGTATTTACTCTCAATTTAACCGCCCTCTCTCTCTCTCTCTTGGGGTATCGAGTCTCGTCTCGGGACCCTTTCGTTTCTGTGGAAACATCGAGTCTCGGTAGGGCTTTGTTTTCCTTGAAGCTCGAGTCTTGGTAGTGATTCCTTTTTCCGCGGTATCGAGTCTTTGCAAAGATTCGCTCGCTTGGGGTGATGAATTCCAGCAACTATATTCGCTTCTCCGGGAATACCGAATCTTTGTATAAATTTATTTTCCTTGCAGCAATGAGTCTTGACAATGTTCCGTTTCCCTTGGATTACTTAATTTTGGTAACACATGTTTTACAGTACTGATCCTACGTAATGCTTCTTTGCCTTGGAGTACTGTCTCTCTTACACCTTATTCGCATTAGAACATTTAATATCGATAACGATTTGTTTCGTTTGGGATACTGATTCTTGAGTCTTAATAACGTTTTGTTTTTCTCAGAATAATAATTTTCATTATCGCTGTGTTTTCGTAACTCTGACATGAAAGGTGAATGGAGCTGCGAATATTTTATCCACCTTTGTTTGTTAGTCAGCTGTCTGTTCTTACGGTATACCTGTGTGTATTGTTTATCTATAATGTTTGTACATGTTATATAGAGAACTGACCTTGAAAGAAAAGCATGGGCGTTTTGCTTAAGCAACATATCTTTCCATTTTGTTCGTGTCTGCACTGCATATACATGCGCTGAATACAGCTAAGAGCATGTTTGTATGTAAGGTACATGTTATGTATCAATATTGAATGCATTAAAGTAACCTGCAATGTTTATGAAACCGATTTTCCCCAAAGCTATGATGGAGCCTATACGACCCTGGAATCCACCGTGACAAATGATTTACAATAAATGACACATTTTTGCACCCTGCTGTTGATGTTCTTGAACTGTTGCTGAAGTTGTAACAAAATTGAACCCCAGAATCGAATGCCTACATGCGAAAATGGAGAAAATTAAAAGAAAACACAATAATAGTATAACAAATTATATAGAGGGAAACATCACACAGCTACAGAGATACACAGACAACAAAAGCAAAAACAAATGGATACGAAAATAAGGAAAACAGGCTTGGATTCTTTACAGATCCTTGCAACACCTCCTGAATTGATAGGCAATGGTATCAGTAACATGCCGAGGAGATCATTCCTTACTTATGCGGTAAAGGGTGTAAATAATCCTTTGGCACAGGGTGCCTTGACCTCATGGCACCAGGAACGTGGACGCTGAATCTAGAGGTCGGTGGTTGGTTGGTATTGATTAAGCAAGTCTTATTCCAACACATGTCCTTACACAGCGGCGACCTGTAATTGATGGAACTAAGGTACTGAAGTGAATAAGAAGCCTTATGTTTGACCTCTAGAACTGGGCTAACCTACTGAAACGCAGAGGTTCTTTATAAAATTCTGCAGGAAATCGTGTATCAAGGCGCTTACAATATCGACAAACTGCCTGTACAGAACTCATATGTTCATTAGAATGGTCTTTCTGGAGATCATTTAGCTCAGAATTACATTCAGAAACTTGTTTCAGTTAAAAATGTAAAGGAATGAAATATACCATTCGTTAGCGCAAGGTCAAAGCCACTCTACGATTAAAATCAGAATAGGCATATATATATACAACCTCAAGGGCGCTAAATCACATTTCAAATCAGTATGATCGCAAAAATGTTAGGTCAAGATGGCAAAAGGGTAAATCATGAAAAAATAACATCTTGAACTGCAAAATATGAAAAAAATAAAGTTCCAAAGGGATAAAACTGGAATCTGAGAATAAAATCACTAATATATAAAATCATGTAAGATAGATTCGATATACAGGATTGCAACCGATTCTGCAGGAACTCCCTTGAAAGAAGCTGTTGATTTATCTTGCAATGATATATTAAAATTCCGTCCGAGTGATTGCATCAATCATTTCCTTACTACGTATATGCATAGCAAACTATTTTAATATCGTGTGATTTTTGTCCTGCATTGGTCTGTTTTCTCTGCTTTCTCGTGGTTTTGTTTCACAATGTAATGAAAAAACACCACAGTTAGAATTAGTAACATATCCAAAAAAAACAATTATAAGCATGGAACACATAAACAACTGATATTGTCAGGGTCACTTGAAACTACTTGTTTATGAATGACAGGAGACCAGCGTTGTCTTATCCGCTGAGTTGTAGCCCTATCTGGCAACAATGAAGGAGATAATTATAAAAAAAATTTGTGTGTGTGCTATGTTCTTTATTATATGGTGAACAAATGATTTTCCAATCACATTTTTCATATAACTTTCAGGTACTAATAGAAATGCAATAAAAAGTAGAATACATACGGTGAAAAATTGGATACAACTCGCAAACTCTAGGATTTATAAAAATAAAGCTAGTATACTTATTTGTTTTTTTTACATATTGAACAATTCATTACCGATGAAATTTTTTCATAGGTTAACTCTTAAACGAGTTATAGATGAAAATCTAAGAGCATCTGCAATGTGGAGGCCATCTTGGGGTTTTTGCCATATTTTCAGCCAAAACACCTGCTAGAACGTTATAGTAGACCATATTAGCAATGTATTACAGGCAGTCATTCCTTCCCTTCATCCAAAATCCCACGAGATTACATAAGCTCCATTTGATTATTATGTAAATGATGCAACTCATACAGTATAATAGGAAACGCTGTACTCTTTAGAACAGGGGTGTGCAACCTGCGGCCCTCAAAGGCTTTCATTGCGGCCCTTTCTCCTAAAAATAAATAAGCTATAGTACTGCCCTCAGAGAGAGAGAGAGAGAGAGAGAGAGAGAGAGAGAGAGAGAGAGAGAGAGAGAGAGAGAGCCTCGAACTGAATATTACAACTTTTTCTGTGGATGTGACAGCAATTCCTGAGGACTTACAGATGAAAATAATTGAACTACACTCCAACGATGAACTAAGAAAGAAGTTTGATGATAGTTCAGTATACCAGTTTTTATAAGAAGCATGTATCAGTAACAGTGTATCCAAAACTCTCTGCTCATGCAAGCAAAATGATGGCAATGTTTGGTAGCACATATCTTTGTGAGCAGCTCTTTTCAAAAATGAATCTGGTTAAAAACAAGTATAGGTCTGTACTTACTGATGAACATTTGGAATGTACCCTGCGTGTAGCCACATCATCCATACAGCCTGATATTGATGAGTTGGTGTCCCAAATGCAACATCAACCATCTCACTAGGGTACCCTTTCATTTGCTCATTAATGGTTAGGAAAATGTCTGTGTTTGATCATTCTTAGGTTAATGATCCCAGTTAACCAATAATAAGTAATTATTTATGTTTGTACATTATAATAATAAGGTACGGTAGCCTTTCATTTGCTCATTTATAGTAAGAAAAATACTTTTGTTTCAGACAATTCTTATTTTTGTGATCCCAATATAAATACAATCAGTAACACTAATTATCTATCTTTATTAGTATAATCTCACATAATATGTCTTCGATCGTAGTAAATAACATGAAATAGTAAGGTTATGTGGCCCTCGATACCGACAGAGTCGTGACTAGTGGCCCAATGGGAAAAAAGGTTGCACACCCTTGCTTTAGAACCTGTTTTCTGGGCTGTCCGCAAAGACTATCAGATGATTTATGCACCATTTACTAAAGGGAGCTTGGACTGAAGTTTATAAACAATTGAATGACTACAGGTGACGGCATGTTATCTTAGCCTACTTTTATTGTATACGTCATCTTTAGCGTCTCTAGTCTGATCACATTCCTGCAAGCAATCTGGTTGACCTCTTTAGTTTTAGTCTTTTATATATATGGACTAACATTCCATATTTTTATTATGTAAATACTTACACATGTACCGTATGCAAGAATAAAAATATTTAATTTTACTCGTGTACTTCTTCTACAGTTAAGCGGTAATGGTAAACGATCTTGCAGCATTTACCAAGGGCAATGTGCACTACTATATGTAGAAATAAAAATATCTATTCTGTCCGCAATAAAGTTGACCAATTTGCCGACGTTATGTGCCTTTCTTACCACCATAAATTTACAGTTTTACTCTCTAGAGGCAGAACTGATTATTATCGTTCTTTATTCACGAGTCAAACTGACAGGCAGCGGAAATGTGACAACAGTGTGCTGAGCTAATTGTCGTCTCCAAAGCTGCCATCCCAATGATACTCTAGGTCTAATAGCCTGAAACCTAACAGACTATATTCAGTAGTCTGCACAACCATCTTATTGGATTTTAAAATTTACTGTATCTGATACCGGGATACAATTTATGCATAAAGTAGAGAATGTCGGAGCTCAGAAAAGGGATGCGTTTGTCATATTATTTAATGCCATATTATCAGTATTACTATGATATCATAAAAGTCTATTGCAGAATCTGCACTATCACTCTTATGTCCTACATTTACATTTTTTCAAAAGAAAGAAAGTAGGGAAAAATCTGAAAACGTATAATTTATGACTGCAGCCCCCTCCCCATCCCCTATCACACTCATAACACCTTCACCATACCCCCTTCCCCGCTAAGGCGTTACGTAATTTTTGAAAGGCCCCTAAACACTTGCTGCAATATGTGTGATCCATATTTTGGCCCTTTATCCCTTCTGACATTTCTAACCCAAAATAGACTGCGGTCTTGCTCCTTGTTCTCATCAGGAAATCTTAAAATTAACAACAGACTTCCTACTGACCTACAGACATTTTTAGGGCATATTTGAACCTATGAGGCTCCTCCAGATCTTATAAGAGAAATTATTTATTTAATTACAGTATAAACGTAATTATAATCTGCATTAATTCATATCCATACAGTTGTGATTCAGGGGAGAGTACACTGTATATACTTGACAGAACCAGATCAAAGCATCTGAACCATGACATACAAGCTATTTATACATCTTCACGTGCAGTTATTACTAAGAGTTACATATAGTATAACATGTCACAGCCACTCTGACCTATAATTTAGCATATTTATTTACAATGTACAGTCTAAGACTAGCCTGTGAGAATAACTTACACTTTCATATCTAGCCAAGATTTGAACTGTTTATCATAGTCTGTGGAGAGGGACAGACAGAAAAACAATCAGTATTCCTGAAATTTATGGTAAGCTAGGCTACCTTTGCTAAGGTGAAGCTACGGTAGGTTACCCTTGGTCATTTGATGATCAACCCTGGTAGACTAGCTAGTTGGTAATTATTATTTTTAAAGGTATAATGTAGTATGAATTTGAAGTATCCTTCAGGGTAAAAATGATAATGGTAAAATTGAAGAAGTGCCTACTGCCTTTAAGTGTTCTGGCAGACCAAATTAAGCTATCTGCATACAAAGAGGCTTGAGAACTAATTGATAATGTGGCAAATAACAGTATAACACTTAATTAACACTTGAAATTGCAGCAGGGACAGGGCTAGGCCTCATGATACTGTGTACATTGTAGTATTAGTTATATGAATTTCATGTCAAACTGGCTTTAATAAAAAGCTTATTACAACATTCATTGTTTTATTGGCTCAAAAAGCAGGCGTATGGTTGACTGCAAGTTGACTGTGTTCTAACACATGTTAACGGGATTGTTTCAACAGTTATAAAAATTTTCATAGGTCTCTTACTTGTGAAATGTGATCCCCAGTTCTTTTGTGATCTTGTTTCTGTAACTGACACAGTTGATGGCCAAGCACTGGGTGCCAGAAGTGGCTTTGTTGCTGCTAGTCTCTGCAATCGCTGACGCTGCTAAAGATATTGAGGGGTGAGATTCGACAGAGAAGTGATGATGCGTGCACATAAGGCGCCATTGTTATGCGATGACTGAGAAATGGCAGCAGTAGAAAGTGCAGAGACCAGCAGCAACAAAGCCACTTCTGGCACCAGATAGTGACAATCTTTCTTTCATAAAAATCTTTATAACTATGTTGAAACAACCTCAAGTAAACATGTGTTAGATCACAGCCAACTTGCAGTCAACCACAAGCCTGCTTTTTGAGCTAATAAAATAGTGAATGTTGTAATGCTTTATATTAAAGCTTATTTGACGTTAAATTCATGTAGCCTACTAATTAGCATGTAGGGTTACTGTCACCCAATATAACCATGGTTAAATCAGACCATTTTCCCTACTACTAGTACTACAGAGTACATCATGAGGCCTAGCCCTAGGCCTGCTGCAGTTTTAAGTGTTAATGAAGTATTATACTGTTATTTACAATGTCATCAATAAGTTCTCAAATCTCTTTGTATGCAGAGGACATAGCTGAATTTGATCTGCCAGAAAACTTAATAGCAGGCTATTCTTCAATTTTGCCATTATCATTTTACCCTATACTTCAAATTTATACTACATTATAGTTTTGAAAGTAAACTTTACTAACCGGCTAGCCTACAAGTCAACTTTAACAACTAACCAGTCTACCAAGGTTGATCATCAAATAACTAAGGGTGGCCAACCACGCCCTAACCTTAGTTTAACAAAGGTAGCCTAACTTAGCATAACCTTCAGGAATGCTGATTTTTCTATCTATCCCCCTCCACAGACTATGAAGAACAGTTCAAGTCTTGGTTAGCTATGAAAGTTATAAGTTAATATTACTGGCTAGCCTAACTTAGGCCGTACATACAAAGTAAATAAACATGTCGAATCACAGGTCAGTATAATTGTGACATGTTACATTGCTTTATAGACAGTTACTATATGTCAGCATATTAGTATATGAATATTATGCCATGTTATTTCTCTAACAGTATTCATGTGTCTTTCTATTATATTCCGTATAACTTGTTTTATAGTTCAATAAATCTTTTAATAGAGCCCCTCTGTTCATAATAGCACCCTTTTCAAAATTATTTTATTTTAATTTTTCTTTGTTGGAACAAACACTTTTAAGCACAGTATTGTTTACAAATTACGATTGTTTAAGAATTACGATTGCATAGAAAACGGTAAATTATTGAAAATCCAGAGTATTTAATAATTTCAAGAATATTTTTCTTGATTATGAGAAATTTAATTATTTCTTGATCAAAAAACTAAACAATACTGTACATAAAAGTATTTATTCCAACAAAGAATATTTTTCTTGATTTTTTGAGAAATTCTTAATTATTTCTTGATCAAAAAACTAAACAATACTGTACATAAAAGTATTTGTTCCAACAAAGAATAATAAAAATTAAATAATTCTGACAAGACTTTCGTTATAAATAGAGGGGCTCCATTAAAAGAATACAGAATCTAATTTAAATGCACATGAATATTCTTAGAGAAATATGGCAAAATATTAATTTATACTAATAATTAGTACTGTCCTGCATGAGCGCACACGCACGCACGCGCACACACACACATATGTATATACATACATATATATATATATATATATATATATATATATATATATATATATATATAGTATATATATATCTTACACCCTTTTATCAAAACTACACAAATTGGAAGCCCTTATCTGTTGTCAATGGCGCCCTCTGTCTGCAAACATGTTATTAGGCTATTAAGCTCACATAAATACAAAAATATACTATTTATTACCCATAGCAGATGAACATCATAATATATATTATATTTATATTATATTTAATTTGTTATAACATCTGGATTACACTGATGCAGCTTTCAAAATATTGTCACAAATGGAGAATGAGTATTTTCTGTATGATATCATTAATTATCATTACTAGTTGTTGCGCACAGCTATATATTAGTATTTTAAGAAATGCATGCCTGCTAAAATATCCATTTTTTTTTCTTTTAATCCTTGTAAAAACATTTACTTTTAAAGGTTAACAATGAAAATATATCTAAAAGAAAAAAAATTGTACTTCCGGGGAAATCCCTGGATTATTTTTTTATTGTCCCGAAATCCCGAGAAATAAAAGCGGGCTAAAACTGGAAACCCTAATAATTGTGACCTTGCCTATCTAAGGTGAGCTTGTGTCACTTCTCAACCAATTGTACAGACTAGTGAATATGGTCTGTTAGGTATCAGGCTATTGAACCTAGACTATTATTAATATTATTATATTAATATTATGCCTATGGATGAAAATGATATTGGATAACAACGTTCGAGATGACAATTATTTTTTCTATACTGTGGTCAAATTTTATATCTATGGCCCTTGCTATGCAGTGGGAGTAATAAGCCTAAAAGAAATTGAAGATGTAATACCCGTCAGATCATCAGTTCCCTCATCTACTCCAGGGAAACTAGAAACTTTCCTTTCTATTGCCAAGCTTTGGAGTTACCCATTTACTTCCGTTATCTAAAATTTTTACATTATTATTTAATAATACACATTCTCATGAAACAAAAAAATTTCATATAACTACAGAGAGATGAGCCAAAAGAACCTTAAGATATTGAACAAAATATAAGTTACCGTAATATAAACAAACAAAAAGAGGTCTCGATATTCACTTCGCCGCCTAACAGCATGATGAATAGCACTGAAAGAAATCACAACTTCATTTCACGTAGCATAGTACTAAAGAGAGAGAACCATTTATTCAAATAATCGCTGTGTCATGTGCGCAAGCTTTAACTCGAGTCTCTCTCTCTCTCTCTCTCTCTCTCTCTCTCTCTCTCTCTCTCTCTCTCTCTCTCTCTCTCTCTCTCAAGTCTCCCCACTCGAACAGCTATTAATCTTCTTGTAGCGTTTAAAAAAGCAGTGGCGTTTGTTTCCAAAGCAGAAATAGGTACAAACACGAGTAGTCCGTTTGTTTCTAAAGACAAGAATAATTACAAAAACATACCACAGTCCAGATTAGCCGTGTAAATCGGCGTTGATGTAAAACCCGGTGTAAACATGCTCTATATATAGTTTCGTAAACATTTCGTGAATGCTGATGAAACTTCGTCCAAAATGAAATCTTTTAAATAGGTGGATAAATTGAAGACCACCTCTGTAATAAGATCTTAGGGGGCGGTAGGGCTTCCCATAACAAAAGGATAATTTAAAAGATGTGTCAAAAAACACCAGTCACTATTATCCCTAGATCATATTTGATTCGGAAACCACCACTTAGGTTTCGCCCGTTTCTGGTATAAGTCTTATTTCACGGGTAACATTTCCGTAAGATTATCGTAAAGGACAGAACTAACCTGACACTGATGCACTACAACTTTGGATAAGGTTACTGAAAGAGAATTAAAGGCCTTCCATAGTCCTATTGTTGTGCCAATCTATATATAAACAACAGCAAATTAAATTTCATACTCCCTTGGCTAGATGGAGAGCATACTACCCTTCTGGAATATGGGGCTGGGGGTTCAACGTTCCTAAAGACCAAAACGGACAAAGTAACTTGGCGCGCGGAGGGTTGCACTGCAAACTCGTCTGGTGAATACGGCCATAGACACAGAGGGGACCCTCTATCTATATCTATGTGTACGGCCACACTTGGATGGGAATTCCCCATACAAACCGACGCCCTTTTTAAGTGAAATGGTGGTAATTGGAATATGGTGAGATTGTGAAGTAATTTTAAACTTTTGCATGGCATGATAGTTCCACGATATGCAGTAATTCTCCTTGGTGTTTACAGAGCATTGAAAAGTCTTACACACTACGGGGTAGCTAATGGTGTTATGCAATGCTCCGATTTACGAGAGATTACTTACTTTACTTTGTTTGGTTTTATGTACAGTAAGTTCCAGAAGTTAAGCGACAAAATTTCAAAGGATTTCGTTCTAAATTCACCAACTGGCAACTACAACACGTAGCTGGGAAAACTTATCTTTTTTCTACAATGAAAGCTCTATCAAGCAAAGTAAAGCTAACATATGATGCACGAATATCAAATCTATGATATTTATATCAATCATAAGAAAAAATTACGGTAACAGTAATTATTTTAAAGTATAGTAACTACTTCAAATTATAGAAACGAAACAATTTGAAATTTCCGTTCAACACAGGATTACCAACATTACCAATGTATATTTCGAGCAATGTGGAAACACATTTAATATCATAGTGTATTATAAATTATTTTAGCGAATATCCATAAAACCATGCTAGTAAAGGGAAAATCTCCGCAACATTAAACATAATCAACCATGAATGCACCTAGATTCAACAGAGAAGTTGGGTGTGGTTGGTAGTTCTGATTTTAGTTTCTAGGACCGAGCATAAACTACCATCTTCGAGAAAGACTCTAACTGCTGCTGCTATCTTCAGGTGACTAGGCCTAGTTCTGGGCATAGCAAGGCTTACAATGCAGGGCCGCTGTTTGTTACTTAGGCCAAGATAGAACCATTAGGACCGACACCAGGACCTGTTTCTTGCACCTGGGAAACACACTCGCTATATAAAAAATAAGAAAGACGGTCGCAAGCACCGTAAAATCACCACCTGGTTACGTAGGAAGACGACAGACCCCAACCACCCCTCCCCCCTCGACCACTACCTCTACCCACAATCCTAACTCCACCTTTTTCACTTCAACCTTTTACCTAAAATCTTCTAATATTCCAACCGTGAAATTTAAGACTGAATTTGTCTAAGTGGGCGTATCATAAGGGAGTAATATCACCCAAATTCATATTTCCACGGGCAACCAGTAATCAGTTCGATCCAGTCAAGCATAATTGTATAACAGAAATTTATGAGTTTTTTTGGGGGGATTTATATATATATATATATATATATATATATATATATATATATATATATATATATATAGAGAGAGAGAGAGAGAGAGAGAGAGAGAGAGAGAGAGAGAGAGAGAGAGAGAGAGAGAGAGAGCATAACAGGAGATACTCGAATTAAAATAATGCTCGCCAAGCATATTCACACTCCGGATCGTATGGACAAGAATAGTCTCACTTATGCACTGGAAAAAAAAGGTGGAAACCTAAGAAAATTCTTAGTTTGATGCGACTCCGAACGCAATGCCACATGCAAAAATTTGCACAATTGAGGAATTCGATGAAATTATTAACTGACAAGCTGGAAAATATATTTCCTTGATTCTTGAATAGGCCTAACCACGTAGCCAATCCTAAACGTGCATATAACTTTGATTTCGATTTTTTTTCTTTTTACACCAACTTAAGTCTTATTTATATTTCATTTAATCAGATGCTAAACTTCTTTGTGCATTATCAAAAGAAATCATAATAATTTTCGATATAACGCTATAAAAGTAGAAAGTTAATTTACAAATCATATTAGGCCAATGCTTATGCACTCGGTTCCTGCTGCCACTCAATGGTGAACACTTGATATCACACATTGAGAGCCGCAGATGTTTTTATGGGGAAAATTTTTTTTTTTTCTAATAAACAATTATTGAACTAACATTCATAATTCACTGGGGAAATACTTTCTGTGGTTCTACAGTTAATCACTGATACGTATTATCAGGTAAAGAGGATGACAATAATTGGAATAAAATATACTAACTGGCAACCCCACGAATTTTTCTAAAGAAGTACAATCAATTCTGAAATTTGTCGCTTCACTTCTGGAACTTACTGTACTACAGCCCTCCACAGGGAAGATTCCCCCTCTGGCGGGCCCATATCCTTTTAAAAATAAGTTGTTTCTTATATTTTATGATTGTCTTTTAGTGTTCTCTCATCAGTATCGTGGCTCCTGTTGAATGGAAGAGTCTTTAGTCCTTTTTAAAATTTGCTCTCTCTTGGGTGATCATTTCAAGCGGTAATTTGTTTGTTTGTTTGTTTCTAATTGAATGGTACCAGTGGTTATTCAGCATATAGTCTCGGTGAACAAGTTCAATTGCTCTTTCCCCTGACTTACAATTAACGAAATATCATGAAGGACCTGTTATGAAAATGGGCCCATGCGATCAAGTTCTTGAGTCTAACAATATATCAACCAGCTACTTCGTAACGCCTTTGAGATTCTCATACATCAGGCACACTTATGCAGCGACACTACTATTCTGAGACTAATCAACAAATTCATTGGTTCTACATTAAATATCGTCGTCGGGTCCTTGGTATATTTACCAATTAACGTTGACTAGTCCTTCAATGAAGCTCCATTCCTTGCATGCATTGATTTGCTTAGGGAATGTCAGCTGCCAACGTAAAATGACTTGCCACTTCCTAGTAGGTGCTTGAAAAGCTCTAGGTATAGTGTAAATATTTCGAACAGGAAATTTTCAAAATATCTTGCAACACGCAATCATAATAGCTAAGAATTTTTTTTATAAAAAATTGTGAAAAAAGACATTGCAAAATTATAACAAAATTATATATTTACAACAATCGGGTTCCTATTGTTACGCTGTATTCACAGGCCAGGCCAGTCTAGGCTAACCGAGTCTGCATAGCGGGAAAAGTGGTTTATTTTTTCTGGATGATTGCATTTATAAAAAAAAACTTTCATTTTCCTCGGTACCTACCTGTTCGGTTTCAGTAAAGTTAGGCTACGGGGAGATATGGAAATTCATTCACTTTCCTAAGGCGCATAAAGATGTTGCTCCCTCTCGCGATACATTTGCACACAACTTCAGACATACTGAGTGACGTCACACATTTTCTCTCGGTTCCAATAACGTCCTACAATGCTCTTGATGCATTGCTTTTTATGTTGTTGCTATTGTAAAAAATGATAATAATCATATAACAAAGTCAGTGGCGGTGAAACAACTAGTGGTTTGCGAACAGTGGTTAAAGGTTCAATATTCACCACAAGACTACTACCGTAATGAAATGATGCTTAGCACCTTGAGTGACTTCACTATCCCATTTGAATCAAAAGTAGACTAAAATTTTGTACAGTACCGTAGGTCTATGTCGAAAAATTTTTATATATATATATATATATATATATATATATATATATATATATAATATATATATATACAATGTACGTAGCACGAAAGTCCACGTGCTTGAGAATGTCATAAAATCCACGCAAGTAGGCGAGTGAAAACCGGAACTTGGAACAAATACTTTCGTAGTTTATTCTGGAATAAACTACGAAAGTATTTGTTCCAAGATCTACATAGGATTATTCTAAAAAGTTTTCTATTTCCATATATAAGTTTATATCCTGAAAATAATGTGTACTAGTACTCGCCTCTGTAGATGTTATGAATAGAAAAAAAGCAAGTAGCCATAAAATCTTACTTCTTAAGTCTCATACAAAAGTATATATATATATATATATATATATATATATATATATATATATTTATTATATTATATATATATGTG